>NC_090446.1:531053370-531151138 GCF_031143425.1 Pleurodeles waltl | reverse complement strand
ACATTTCTGTGGCAGAAAGTTCTGGAATCTGAGAGGAGCCACAAATTTCCTTCCACCCAGCGTTCCCCCACGTCTCCCGATAAAAATGATACCTCACTTGTGTGGGTAGGCCTAGCGCCCGCGACAGGATATGCCCCAAAACACAACGTGGACATATCACAGAAAACAGAGCTGTTTTTAGCAAAGTGACTACCTGTAGATTTTGGCCTCTAGCTCAGCCACCACCTAGGGAAACCTACCAAACCTGTGCATTTCTGAAAACTAGAGACCTAGGGGAATCCAAGGAGGGGTGACTTGCGGGGCTCGGACCAGGTTCTGTTACCCAGAATCCTTTGCAAACCTCAAAATTTGGCTAAAAAAACACATGTCCCTCACATTTCTGTGGCAGAAAGTTCTGGAATCTGAGAGGAGCTACAAATTTCCTTCCACCCAGCGTTCCCCCAAGTCTCCCGATAAAAATGATACCTCACTTGCGTGGGTAGGCCTAGCGCCGGCGACAGGAAACACCCCAAAGCGCAACGTGGACACATCCTAAATTTTGGAAAAAAACAGAGGTGTTTTTTGCGAAGTGCCTACCTGTAGATTTTGGCCTCTAGCTCAGCCGGCACCTAGGGAAACCTACCAAACCTGTGCATTTCTGAAAACTAGAGACCTAGGGGAATCCAAGGAGGGGTGACTTGCGGGGCTCGGACCAGGTTCTGTTACCCAGAATCCTTTGCAAACCTCAAAATGTGGCTAAAAAAACACATGTCCCTCACATTTCTGTGGCAGAAAGTTCTGGAATCTGAGAGAAGCTACAAATTTCCTTCCACCCAGCGTTCCCCCAAGTCTCCCGATAAAAATGATACCTCACTTGCGTGGGTAGGCCTAGCGCCGGCGACAGGAAACACCCCAAAGCGCAACGTGGACACATCCTAAATTTTGGAAAAAAACAGAGGTGTTTTTTGCGAAGTGCCTACCTGTAGATTTTGGCCTCTAGCTCAGCCGGCACCTAGGGAAAGCTACCAAACCTGTGCATTTCTGAAAACTAGAGACCTAGGGGAATCCAAGGAGGGGTGACTTGCGGGGCTCGGACCAGGTTCTGTTACCCAGAATCCTTTGCAAACCTCAAAATTTGGCTAAAAATACACATGTTACTCACATTTCTGTGGCAGAAAGTTCTGGAATCTGAGAGGAGCCACAAATTTCCTTCCACCTAGCGTTCCCCCACGTCTCCCGATAAAAATGATACCTCACTTGTGTGGGTAGGCCTAGCGCCCGCGACAGGATATGCCCCAAAACACAACGTGGACATATCACAGAAAACAGAGCTGTTTTTAGCAAAGTGACTACCTGTAGATTTTGGCCTCTAGCTCAGCCGCCACCTAGGGAAACCTACCAAACCTATGCATTTCTGAAAACTAGAGACCTAGGGGGATCCAAGGAGGGGTGACTTGCGGGGCTCGGACCAGGTTCTGTTACCCAGAATCCTTTGCAAACCTCAAAATTTGGCTAAAAAAACACATGTTCCTCAAATTTCTGTGGCAGAAAGTTCTGGAATCTGAGAGGAGCCACAAATTTCCTTCCACCCAGCGTTCCCCCACGTCTCCCGATAAAAATGATACCTCACTTGTGTGGGTAGGCCTAGCGCCCGCGACAGGATATGCCCCAAAACACAACGTGGACATATCACAGAAAACAGAGCTGTTTTTAGCAAAGTGACTACCTGTAGATTTTGGCCTCTAGCTCAGCCGCCACCTAGGGAAACCTACCAAACCTATGCATTTCTGAAAACTAGAGACCTAGTGGAATCCAAGGAGGGGTGACTTGTGTGGCTCGGACCAGGTTCTGTTACCCAGAATCCTTTGCAAACCTCAAAATTTGGCTAAAAATACACATGTTACTCACATTTCTGTGGCAGAAAGTTCTGGAATCTGAGAGGAGCTACAAATTTCCTTCCACCCAGCGTTCCCCCAAGTCTCCCGATAAAAATGATACCTCACTTGCGTGGGTAGGCCTAGCGCCGGCGACAGGAAACACCCCAAAGCGCAACGTGGACACATCCTAAATTTTGGAAAAAAACAGAGGTGTTTTTTGCGAAGTGCCTACCTGTAGATTTTGGCCTCTAGCTCAGCCGGCACCTAGGGAAACCTACCAAACCTGTGCATTTCTGAAAACTAGAGACCTAGGGGAATCCAAGGAGGGGTGACTTGCGGGGCTCGGACCAGGTTCTGTTACCCAGAATCCTTTGCAAACCTCAAAATTTGGCTAAAAATACACATGTTACTCACATTTCTGTGGCAGAAAGTTCTGGAATCTGAGAGGAGCCACAAATTTCCTTCTACCCAGCGTTCCCCCAAGTCTCCCGATAAAAATGATACATCACTTGTGTGGGTAGGACTAGCGCCCACGAAAGGAAAGGGCCCAAAACACAACGTGGACACATCACATTTTTTTATAAAAAGCAGTGCCTACCTGTGGATTTTGGCCTGTAGCTCAGCCGACACCTGAGGAAACCTAGCAAACCAGTGCATTTTTGAAAACTAGAAACCCAGGGGAATCCAAGATGGGGTGACTTGCGGGGCTCAGACCAGGTTATGTTACCCAGAATCCTTTGCAAACATCAAAATTTGGCCCAAAAAACACTTTTTCCTCTCATTTCGGTGACAGAAAGTTCTGGAATCTGAGAGGAGCCACAAATTTCCTTCCACCCAGCGTTCCCCTAAGTCTCTCGATAAAAATGGTACATCACTTCTGTGGGTAGGCCTAGCGCCCACAAAAGGAAATGGCCTAAAACACAACGTGGACACAACATATTTTTTCACAGAAAACAGAGGTGTTTTTTGCAAGGTGCCTACCTGTGGTGTTTGGCCTGTAGCTCAGCCGGCCCCAGGGGGGGGGGCAGAAATGGCCTAAAATAAATTTGCCCCCCCAACCCCCACCCTCCCCCGCCGGGAGCGACCCTTGCCTACGGGGTCGCTCCCCCTGCGTGACATTGGCACCAAAAAACAAATCCCCGGTGCCTAGTGGTTTCTGCCCCCTTGGGGGCAGGTTGACCTAAACTCAGCCAATCTGCCCCCAAGGGGGGCAGAAATGGCCTAAATACAATTTGTCCCCCAGGGGAGCGACTTTTGCCTGATGGGTCGCTCCCCATCTCTAAAAAAAAAAAAACAAAGAAAAAAAAGAAAAATTCCCCTGGCGCCTAGAGGTTTCTGCCCCCCCCCCCGGGGGCAGATCGGCCTAATAATAGGCCGATCTGCCCCCCGGGGGGGCAGAAATGGCCTAAAATAAATTTGCCCCCCCAACACCCACCCCCCCCCCGGGAGCGACCCTTGCCTACGGGGTCGCTCCCCCTGCGTCACATTGGCGCCAAAAAACAAATCCCCGGTGCCTAGTGGTTTCTGCCCCCTTGGGGGCAGATTGACCTAAAATTGGCCAATCTGCCCCCAGGGGGGCAGAAATGGTCTAAATACAATTTGCCCCCCCAGGGGAGCGACCCTTGCCTGATGGGTCGCTCCCCATCTCTAAAAAAAGAAACAACAACAAAAAAACACACAAAAAAAAAATTGCCCTGGCGCCTAGAGTGTTCTGCCCCCCCCCCCCCCCGGGGGCAGTTCGGCCTAATAATAGGCCGATCTGTCCCCCGGGGGGGCAGAAATGGCCTAAAATAAATTTGCCCCCCCAACCCCCACCCCCCCACCGGGAGCGACCCTTGCCTACGGGGTCGCTCCCCCTGCGTGACATTGGCGCCAAAAAACAAATCCCCGGTGCCTAGTGGTTTCTGCCCCCTTGGGGGCAGATTGACCTAAAATTGGCCAATCTGCCCCCAGGGGGGCAGAAATGGTCTAAATACAATTTGCCCCCCCAGGGGAGCGACCCTTGCCTGATGGGTCACTCCCCATCTCTAAAAAAAGAAACAACAAAAAAAAAACACACAAAAAAAAAATTGCCCTGGCGCCTAGAGTGTTCTGCCCCCCCCCCCCCGGGGGGCAGTTCGGCCTAATAATAGGCCGATCTGTCCCCCGGGGGGGCAGAAATGGCCTAAAATAAATTTGCCCCCCCCAACCCCCCTTCCCCCCCCCCCCCGGGAGCGACCCTTGCCTACGGGGTCGCTCCCCCTGCGTGACATTGGCGCCAAAAAACAAATCCCCGGTGCCTAGTGGTTTCTGCCCCCTTGGGGGCAGATTGACCTAAAATTGGCCAATCTGCCCCCAGGGGGGCAGAAATGGTCTAAATACAATTTGCCCCCCCAGGGGAGCGACCCTTGCCTGATGGGTCACTCCCCATCTCTAAAAAAAGAAACAACAAAAAAAAAAACACACAAAAAAAAAATTGCCCTGGCGCCTAGAGTGTTCTGCCCCGCCCCCGGGGGCAGTTCGGCCTAATAATAGGCCGATCTGTCCCCCGGGGGGGCAGAAATGGCCTAAAATAAATTTGCCCCCCCAACCCCCACCCCCCCCGGGAGCGACCCTTGCCTACGGGGTCGCTCCCCCTGCGTGACATTGGCGCCAAAAAACAAATCCCCGGTGCCTAGTGGTTTCTGCCCCCTTGGGGGCAGATTGACCTAAAATTGGCCAATCTGCCCCCAGGGGGGCAGAAATGGTCTAAATACAATTTGCCCCCCCAGGGGAGCGACCCTTGCCTGATGGGTCACTCCCCATCTCTAAAAAAAGAAACAACAAAAAAAAAAACACACAAAAAAAAAATTGCCCTGGCGCCTAGAGTGTTCTGCCCCCCCCCCCCCCGGGGGCAGTTCAGCCTAATAATAGGCCGATCTGTCCCCCGGGGGGGGGCAGAAATGGCCTAAAATAAATTTGCCCCCCCAACAACCCAACCCCCCCCCCCCCGGGAGCGACCCTTGCCTACGGGGTCGCTCCCCCTGCGTGACATTGGCGCCAAAAAACAAATCCCCGGTGCCTAGTGGTTTCTGCCCCCTTGGGGGCAGATTGACCTAAAATTGGCCAATCTGCCCCCAGGGGGGCAGAAATGGTCTAAATACAATTTGCCCCCCCAGGGGAGCGACCCTTGCCTGATGGGTCACTCCCCATCTCTAAAAAAAGAAACAACAAAAAAAAAAACACACAAAAAAAAAATTGCCCTGGCGCCTAGAGTGTTCTGCCCCCCCCCCCCCCCCGGGGCAGTTCAGCCTAATAATAGGCCGATCTGTCCCCCGGGGGGGCAGAAATGGCCTAAAATAAATTTGCCCCCCCCAACCCCAACCCCCCCCCCCCCGGGAGCGACCCTTGCCTACGGGGTCGCTCCCCCTGCGTGACATTGGTGCCAAAAAACAAATCCCCGGTGCCTAGTGGTTTCTGCCCCCTTGGGGGCAGATTGACCTAAAATTGGCCAATCTGCCCCCAGGGGGGCAGAAATGGTCTAAATACAATTTGCCCCCCCAGGGGAGCGACCCTTGCCTGATGGGTCGCTCCCCATCTCTAAAAAAAAGAAACAACAAAAAAAAAACACACAAAAAAAAAATTGCCCTGGCGCCTAGAGTGTTCTGCCCCCCCCCCGGGGGCAGTTCGGCCTAATAATAGGCCGATCTGTCCCCCGGGGGGGCAGAAATGGCCTAAAATAAATTTGCCCCCCCAACCCCCACCCCCCCGCCCCCCGGGAGCGACCCTTGCCTACGGGGTCGCTCCCCCTGCGTGACATTGGCGCCAAAAAACAAATCCCCGGTGCCTAGTGGTTTCTGCCCCCTTGGGGGCAGATTGACCTAAAATCGGCCAATCTGCCCCCAGGGGGGCAGAAATGGTCTAAATACAATTTGCCCCCCAGGGGAGCGACCCTTGCCTGATGGGTCGCTCCCCATCTCTAAAAAAAAGAAAGAACAAAAAAAAAAAACACAAAAAAAAAAATTGCCCTGGCGCCTAGAGGTTTCTTCCCCCCCTGGGGGCAGATCGGCCTAATAATAGGCCGATCTGCCCCCAGGGGGGGCAGAAATGGCCTAAAATAAATTGCCCTCCCCCCCAGGGAGCGACCCTTGCCTAAGGGGTCGCTCCCTTTGCGTGAAATTCACGCAAAGAAAAAACTCCCTGGTGTCTAGTGGTTTCTACCCCCCTTGGGGGCAGATTGGCCTCATCAAAATAGGCCAATCTGCCCCCAAGGGAGGCAGAAATGGCCAAAATATAATTTTCCCCCAAGGGGAGCGACCCTTGCCTAAGGGGTCGCTCCCCACCAAAAAAAAAAAAAAATGAAAAAAAAAAAAAAAAAAAATGGTCCCTGGTGCCTAGAGGTTTCTGCCCCCCCTGGGGGCAGATCGGCCTAGTAAGGCCGATCTGCCCCCAGGGGGGGCAGAAAAGGCCTTTTCAAAAAAATGCCCCCCCTGGGAGCGACCCTTGCCCAAGGGGTCGCTCCCTTTGGTCAATTTCAATGAAAAAAAAAAAAATCCCTGGTGTCTAGTGGGGTTTCAAAAGCCGGATTGCAAGCAATCCGGCTTTTGAAACCCTCGGAGGGACTTCAAAGGGAAGGAAATACTTTTCCTTCCCTTTGAAGCCCCTCCGGGCCTCCCAAGTGATTGAAAAAGAAATGCTTTTGCATTTCTTTTTCAATCGCGCTGGAAGCAGAGCTTCCAGCGCGACTAGGGAGGCCCCTGTGACAAATCAGCGCGCGCTCGCGCGCTGACGTCACAGGGGGGGGGGGGGGGGGGGGGGGGTCGGGGGTGGAAGGGGAAGGGATTCCCCGGTCAGCCCTGACCTGGGGGGGCGTCCCTCGGGAGGAGCGCTAGCGCTTCTCCCGAGGGAAGCATTCAGGACGTAATGGTTACGTCCATGGCACCACACGGGCGCTGCCATGGACGTAACCATTACGTCCGTGGCGGGGAAGGGGTTAACATGCTTGTACCATCATCAAATCATCACAAATAGTTTAACCACAATTGTGTTTATTCTCAGTAGTATTAGTATTTCTATATGCACTAGCAAAACCAAACCACCCATGTGTGATGCTGGAATTTATAGTGTGAGTTGTTAAACATGTTTATTTAATAAAGCAAGAAATCCCCAAGCTTAAATGAACAACCAAATAAAGAAGCTTTGTCTTCTGTCCACTTAGGAAATCCTGAGGAGGAGCATAGTCTCTAAAATAACTTCAAGACTTCTAAGAGGATCTAAAAGGAATTCATTTGTTAAAAGAAGATCATCAGAAAAGCCCCTGAAATAGGAAGATAAAAGAAGTCTTGTCTTCTCGTACAATGCAATATGGGTGAGGAATGCTATTCTTGTGGTTGGACAGTGGGGTGTATGGTTAAATTATTAACATGTACATTAGTTCCAACCCTGTTATACAGCTCCATTGTGTACCACTGAGTATGGTTCCCCTTCTTTACACCATTTATATCCAAATTAGTAATTCTGCAGTAGGCTTAAGGTCATCCTACCCACTGTAAATTATGTCTAAAACTAGGTCTCATCAATTTCGTTCCCTTGGACACCATTTACCTCATTATTTCTAGCGCAGACGTTTGGACCTTAAGATCATTATATTTTTTGAGCAATTGATATTGGTTACTCTGTTAGTTCATCTCCGTTGGCAAACCACAAAAACACATTCTAACCAATTACCATCTATCCTCATTGGCTGTTATTGTCAAAATGCCTTTTTTCTGATTGTAAGCATTATCAGAAGTCAACTATAAAAGAATGTTTTTCAGTATGGTTTGGAACTAGCATTAACATATAAATACTCTAGCCAATCCCACATACTTACTCTTTTAAAATGCAGTCCTGTACAGATTCTTATTTACGGTATCACATTAAAAAATGCACAATTACATTACTTTATACCAATGTTCCAGTTTGCATGTTCTTGGGCCAAAGGCACTGAGATTAGCAAAACATGTCAAGAATGCAGCTGCACTATAAAAAAATAATGAAATATATAATTTGCTTATGTCCTGGCCTAACTGTTTTATGGAAGAAATTACCAATGACTAATAGGAGCCTGCCATGAATGCTTAGACACATCTGTGATTTGGCACATGATGCAGATATACATTCACCTAGCAAAGAGATACCCAACATCTGAAAGAACAATAGTGGTTCTCGAAGCTATAGAACTACCTTGTCCCAGCGAAAAAGCTATTTTGTGCTCTAACATAGGAAGAACTATTAGTTCCACAACCAGAAAAGATGCCTTACATAAGTGAAAATTTAAATTGCTAAAACAATCAAGTCCAAAAAGAATAGGAGTCAGAATTCACAAAAAAATAGACTCAGACCTTGAATGAGGATTGAAAGCTGAAAAAAGGAGTGAGCCGAGCCTTCCAAATTACACAAATATAGTATTTTGTGAGCAAATGCTAAACTGAGTTCTTGTGTGCTCTATGGCTGCAAGGTAAACCTTTTGGGAACCTAGCTGAAGCCTAGAATGATCATGGACTAACCTGCAGGAATCAACATTGTACGAGAAGCTTTGGAGAGGATTGTACATTTTCTCAAATGTCAAAATCAAAGCTATACGCTTCTGTACAGTGAGTTGAAGGTATTCTGCAAGCCTTCAGCATGACCATGTTTCTTTGAAAATCCCCCAGATGGCAGTAGGCTTGCTCCTTAGGCACCAGTATTGAAAGGCTTAATTCTAGATGATCAAAGTAAATGAACAAGTTGGGCCAAATTAGACTACTTTCCTTACACCTTATTGTACATTCACTTCTTCAAGGATCTGCATGTCCCAGTTCATTAGAAACATCACTCAGCAACTGTGGCCTCTTGTCTTTCTAGGCATTGAATTAGAGAATGGTGGCATTCCCAGGGAAGGTCCGCAAATCTGCCATTGGATTCCATATTCTGAGCTTAGAAAAAAGACCAAGTTGAGGAGAATATCCCACTCATGAATGGTGTGAAGAAGCCCACTCAGAAAATCTAATTGCCTACTCTCAAATCATGCTGATGACCTAAAGAAATTATTAAGTTCTTGAAAATATCTGAGCCTGCTTAGTTGAAAGGTAGGATCCCTTCTTTAGAGATATAAAATGTATCTATTTTGTTGTTGGTGTAAGCAACACTATTTTCATTTTCAGACATGAGAAAGGGTCATCTATGGGGCAGGAATGAGTCCCTGTATTTGGTGGAATTCTGTTTTGACCAGAGAACTTGGACTTTCAGAAGGTACATTTGGATCTGTTAAAATACCATCCTGATGCTGATCTCATTAAACATTTGGTCTCTAAAGAGAAAAGTCTGGACATCTTGAATACAGAGGTCTACACTAAGTAGCGGTGGGTATGAAAAATGGTGAACTCCAAACATGGTTCATGTTCAATCGAGTTAGCAAAAACTGTTGAAATAGGCCTCAGAAAGGGCCAGCCTCATTTCTGGATGGGTACCCTCAGTAAACTGCCTCTCCTAGAAGGAACTAGGAGAATTACTCTATGGTCACACAAGTTGTGTATAATTGTCTTATTCCAAAGACCGTAGAGAAGACTAATGGGAAGCAGCACTGGCCAACAAATCCATCAGCTAGTAACAGATATGTCTCACCAAGCTTTATCTACAATCATTACCTTGGTAATCTACTTTCTATCATAAAAGCAGACCTCAACCCAAAGATGTTCACCAATAGTCATCAACATAATAACCTTCATGTCAGGGTCTTCCAGATTAGGAGCACAGAAATAATGTCCTGTTCTATTAAAACCGGAATCTGCACACATGAGATATGGAGGGTTTTCTGAAAGAATAAAACATTCATGATGTGGCTATCTAATATGGCTCAAATGCCTGCACAGTCTATTTCAAAGAAGTAGGACTGAAAATTCGACTGTATCTCCCACAGAGGAAACAACTTGGCTGTCAAATATTCAAAAGCTCCTGAATTTCTATCAAGATAACTTGAGATACTGGATGACAGTCAGTCATAAAACCTTCATTTGGATTAACAAGTATCCATAAAAGCACAACACAACAGAAAATACTGCATTTCCTTAAATACCGTTAATACATTGGTACAAAGGTTTTCCAAATGAAAAATTGCATGAGAGGTCTTTTAGAACAAACTGATATATTTGCAAAGATACAGAAAATCTTCAAATTACCGAAGTAAAACCATCTTCATGAGTTCCTTAACTAAGTACCTAATCAAGTAAAATCCTACTCAAAGAAGAGTTATATTTGTGCAAGACAATTAATTGGAATTTCCAACTTCATCATCCAATCAATATTTGCATTATTTAATTTAGGACCTTGGCCACTCAGTTTTATCAAAGAGGTACCCACTCACATTTTTTAATATCACAGATTTCTTTATAAAATGAACTCCTTCGTGTGTCGGATGTCTGGGAGCTGTCTGACGCCGCTGTGGTTGTGTGCTTCGGACGGCTCCCAGCCATCCACTCACAGAACACAGGAAATCCTACTGGTGCAGGCACTAGAGGGATTCTCTGTTGAAAGAAAGCCTCGGGAGATGGGAAAAAAGCTTCCTCATCTCCTGAGGCTGTTTCTTTTGTTTCAGTGAAATGAATATTAGCAAGCATGGTGCGCTGACGTAATTTCTCTGAAACCAAAAGTGAAATGAGCTGATTAGCTCATTTGACTTTTTCTGCATCAGTGCTCGTGGGGCTATCTCAGGCCCCAAGTGCCGATCCAGAAAGGAAAGATATTGATGGAAAGGGGACATCTCCCCTTTCCAATGGTGCCTTTCCCAAGTGGATCCCAGCCTAGGGATTGGCCATGGAAGGTCATCCCCAAGCAGGGATCCACTCCACTAGACACCAGGGAGGGGTCCCTTGGGCAAGGGCTTTTGCTCTCCCTGTTCTTTTGGGTAGTGTTCAGTCTTTCTGCCGCCCCAGGAGGCGGAAAGCCCACTAGCACACCTGGGAATATTTTTTGTAATTAGGGCAGGGGCTGCTTTTTATGGGCTTGTCAATGCCCCCACCCCCAAAAAAACTGCACGCCGCCTTGGGGGGGCATGTGGGGGCAATAGCCCTCTATCTGCTTCTCGCAAGGGTGCAGATAGCCAGCTAGGCAAAGGGGGATTTTTTCATTTTATTAGTGCAGTTTGGGGGCTGCCCAGAGTGGGCACGACAATGCCCCTCCTCTCCCAAAAAATGGCCACAGTCTATCTGCCCCCTCCCCCCCTTTCCGGCTGTGTAAAGCATTTCATCCCAATGGCAAGCAAAATGAGATTTGGCTCTTTTGGGTGTTGATTTCACATATGGGCCAGCAGATCTTCACTAACTCCCAATATTGTCCCACTTGCAATGGTGAACCATTACACTTTTTAAGCTTGGGTAGGATGCTATCTGGATAAACCTACCAGATCCAGTCACTCATGAAAAGTTGACATCTGGGGAAGTCCAGGGTGGTGTGCTTCAAATGCACCCACACCATTTTTTTTACTCACAATGCCCTGCAAACCTCCAACTTTGCTTGAAGTCACACATTTTCCCTACATGTCTGTGATCAAAACTTCCGGAATCTGCAGGAATCCACAAAATTTCTACCATCTAACACTGCCCCACATGTGCCAATAAAAACTCTGCCCCACTTGTGTGGCAAGGCCTAGTGCCAGCGAGAGGAATGGGTCCAACGAGGCCAATAGGAGTCTCCATGGAAGCGCTCCCATTGTCCTTGGTTTGATCAGTTCCTGATGTGGTACTAGGCCCAGCCACACAAGTGGGAGAGCGTTTATATTGACACTGGTGGAGCAATGCTGGGTGACAGGAATAGTGTGGATTCCTGCAGATTCCAGAAGTTTCCATCACAGAAATGTATGGAAAATGGGTGATTTCAGGATATATTTGAGGTTTGCAGGCCATTGTGAGTAAGAAAACCTAATGTGATCCACGCAAGTCACACCATCTTGGATTCCTCTAGTTTTCAGTGGAAAAATGAGATGCAAACATGTTGCGTTTTGGGCTGTTTCCTTTCCCGGGCACTAGACCTACCCACCCAAGTGAAGTACTATTTTTAGCGGGAGACTTCTGGGAGCATAGAATAGTATAAATTTGTTATTACCAATTGGATTTTTCTGCATTTGTGCCTTTCAATTGTAACCCAGTGTATAAGAAGGATGACATTTTGAAAAGTACCTTCCAAATCATACACTAGTAATGGTATCCACAAATTCAGAGATGTAGAATTAAACACTGCTCCTAAGCTCAATATCCCATTTCAGAAATACATAGGTTTCCATGATCCATGTTTCTCGTTGCCTATTTCGCCATAAAAATTGGCCTATACTTGGGACTCCTTGAAAAACTATTGTACAGTGCAGCTCAGTTGTTGGATCTGGGTACCTTGAGTTCTTAGAGAACCTACAAAGCCTATATATCTCCACAACCAAAAGGATCTAGAGAACATAATGGTATATTGCTTTTGTCAATTTGCCATTGTGGTAAAATGTTACAGATGAAAATGGCACAAATGCCTGTTTTTTCCTACTCATTTTCAATAATTCCTATTTTCTTTGGGAAAACTTTGAGGGATCTACAAATATGACCCCTTACTGAGCACATAATTATATCTACTTTTCAGAAATGTATAGCTTTTCTGTATCACCATAGGTTTCCTATTGGTTTCCACCACAAACAGGAAGTAAGATGAAAGCATAAAAATTAGGGCAAGTAGTCTACCTCTTAGAAAATTGCTAAAACTGTGGTACAAAATGTGTTTATTTTGAATCAGCTCTGCATGGTACTGAAAGCTGGGAAGATGGTGATTTTAGTACAGTAAACCGTTAGTGGATGTCATATTTAGAAAAGAAAAAACAAAAAGAAACTTACCTGGAGCACTTTTTCCCTGTTTTTCTAAAAAAACTCAACATTTTGCTAACTTTTGCCTACTTTCCCAGTTCCCTCCAGGGGAATCCACCAACCCTGGGCACCTTTAGAATCCCCAGGATGTTGGGGAAAAAAAGTGGCAGAGTTGACATGGATAGCTTATGTGCACAAAAAGTTATGGAGGCCTAAGAGCAAACTACCCCAAATAGCCAAAATAGGGCTTAGCACTAGGGGGGAGCAGAAGGGAGAAGGCCTAGCAGTGAAAGTGTTAAGAACTGCCCAGCAAACATCAATATTTAGCAGACTCTGTAAATAGGTCAGGCCCTCCAAGTGAGTTTTTTAGGCTGCATTTTCATAACCTAGGAACTAAGAACTCAAGCCTGGTAACATCTTATATGGGGCGAAACAAAATAAAATGGCACGTGCTTTATGAAGTTGTTTGATTGCACTAGCATGGAGGTGAATCGTGTGACCATGCACATTGATGAATCTCACAAAATCCAAAAAGTGATAGATAGCAACAAGAAATAGGATTTGTTACCCAGATTAGGTATGACGGTACCTCAGTGGTCCTTGATAATGGGACATATGTTATAATTGTTGTCATAGTTTGTACTTTCCGCAATCTTTCTTTTGATTAATAGTTTTAAAAAACTATATTTTACTTCCGCTTTAGTTTTTGAAGTAATCAGGGCCAGGTTCTCAAACAGTTTCTTCATACCTATCAATTCAAAAGATTTCTTCAGGTAAGACAACAAAGAAATCCGGGCCACCCCCGATAGAGCTAGGCAATCAGAAATGCAGAAGCGAACCAAGGTTGCCTCAAGGTGTCATCATACCTTAACCCATAACAATAATGAGGCCAGACTCGGGGAATCTACCATATACAGAAGGCCTAGTTCTACATTGCAAATCATGGTGGCTGTGCCCTGAGGGACCATTAGTAATAGCCACAAAAAAGTTTTTTCAACTCATTGTAGAGACTCAGCATATACATGTCCCAGTGAGCCTGCTCCATATATATTCCTGCTGTAATACATTTAGTTTTGTGAAAGTAGATCATTTCTTTGACAGGTTTATGACCTAACTTTTGGGTAAATCTAAAAACTGCCTCTATATTGCTTTTAAAATATTGAGCCCTGATAGTTAAGAGACTTCCAGATCAGAGAAGAGCTGAACAATATTACTAGGTAATTAGAATTGCTTACTTTCTCCAGTACAGCAATCCCCATTGAGAATGTTTTGGATTTGGTATTGCGGGGCCCACATGTCATAACAAAGGACTTAGGATGATTAATTTTAGGATCTAGATTGGACATATGGCTTGTGAAAGCATCCATTAGGAGTTGCAGGCCATCTGCTGTGCAGGCAATTAGCATGGTATCAGTCACATAAAGTAAAATTTGTTGCCCTCTGTGCTTGGAATGTCCTAACTCAGCCAGATGGATATACCATAAATATATTGCAAGAACAGAAAAGGAGCAAGTAGGCAACCCTGCCTTACTCCCCAGGCTGATTTTGCCCTGAAGACCAAACTGGATCTTCACAGACAGGTCCTGATGTAAGCACTTAAGTAGCAGTATAAGATCAGCCTCCACCATTGTGGCCACCCCCAGGCCAAAGCCGAACTGCACATTAGGCAAAAAACATTCTATGGCCCTTGATTCCAGGAGCTCCAACAGTGCTCTTCCAAGAATCTTCATGCTGGAATAGATTGATGACTTGGGACTATAACATGATGATCCCCCATTTTTGTAGACCGGTGTGATAATAGCAGTCTTCCAAGATTCAGAAATATGTCCCTTTAAAACATAGCTTTCTCTGCTTCACATATTTTACTGTTTAAAGTGGAATCCACTCTGAGTGGGAACAACATTGGAGGGAGAACTGAATGGGATATTTGTTTCTGGGTGAAAGCTGTAAAATGAGCTACCCACTGACCTATAGGGATCACCACCTATATTTCTGGTGTACCAGTATCTGTGAAGTAAAGTTGGTTAATTGTGTCCCAAAAAGCTTATTATCTTTTAGTTCTGCTACTTTTTGTAGGTTTTCCCAAGCTAATGCCTTAAGCTCTCTTTTCCTTTCCTCTATTCTTGTTTTGTACCCATGTCTTGCATTTGTTATTTTTGTGCTACCAGGTGGGGATGTGTTTGCAAAAGCTTTTTTTAGTTTCCTGTGGGCTGCTGAAAAGTTAACATCAAACAATCTAAAAAGGGGTTTATCTCTTAGGGGTATATCTATAGTAAGGTAATCTGAGATGGTTCTACAAAACCCCTCGAACCCTAGTTGAATATACTGGCCAGGAACATTTTCTGAAAAACAAATAGAAACTACATCTGAATGCTGTGTGATTATCTGACTCATAAAGAGTTCTGGGTTCACCTTACCTCATTTATTTTTTTAGACCCTTTCTGTTTGGCTATACCTTGCTGCTTGAATAATTTAGAAGCCCTTAGCTAAAGATTCAGGACTAAAGAGAGGGGTTATGGTCACTTACACATTTGGGTACAACCTTGAAGTGCTGGATAAAAATTGCCAGATTGTAGGACAAAAAAATAAAATCAATTGTACTCCCCTAGTTGCTACCCATAAAAGTTGGGAGTAAGCTTTCTCCTTTACTGACCAAATCATTTGTTGGGACTAAGGCATGCTTTAAAATAAGGCTATTCAAAGCTTCCCCATAAGGTGTATGTATAAAGTGGGTAAAGTTATGGTTGTATGGATTTGCGTATATTCGCAAACCCGTTTGCAATTAACTCATAAAGCTTAATATTAAAATCTCCTGTTCAGATTAGCAGTCTTACATTTTGCCTTCAAAAAGAATGATGTCACAAATGCATGAAAGGGGTCAATGATCTCCAATAGCAGGTCCTTTAAATTATTATAATAAAAAGTAATCAGCATAATATGTTCTTTCACACAAGTAAATAAAATTACCAAGAAAAAAGACCAGATTTTACACACTTTTGACTGTGATTAGAATTGCCATGCCACCCTTAATCCTTCACGCTAGGGAAGGATGAGCTGGCTCCATGAAGGCATGGAAACCATTCAGGTGAAAATCATCTACCACCCATGCCTTCTGTAGACATATAGGCCCCTCATTACGAGATTGCGTGGCAGTCGCACCGCTGCAGGTCTGGTGGAAAAGACCACATAATATGAGGATAGCGGTGTTCTCAATGGGACACAGCCAAGAGACCGCCAGTACTGCCAGTGCGGATGGACCTCCGAGGCCAACGGCAGGCATCTTCAGTTGCGCTGGGACCATGTTACTGCTGAACATATTACGAGGTTACACACCGCCAGGCTAGTCAGACCGCCACTAAAACCCTGGCAGAAATGACCAGTATTAAAGGAGACACTCACCTTCAGGAACACAGACACGTCTGGAGCCGTTATGGAACCTTAACTGGAAGTCTTCCCACTGCTCTGAATGCACTATGACTCCAGAACCAACAACGGCGAGGAAGACAACCGTAAGTACACTCATCTAGCACACACTGGAGGGAAAGGCATTAATACACACCCGCATACAACACACACAGCCTGGGAGCAACGGCACACACGCAAACTAGCACCTGTACCAACACACATGCCAACATAAATGCACACACACACACACAACCACACAACACCATCACCACACATCACACTGAGTAGAAAGCAGAAGGAAACCATACAACACATGCTCCAACACAATCACATCACATATACAAAGCACACACATACAAAATCGCACAAATACAACACATCCTTCATGAAAGAAAGGCAGGACAAGTATGTCTCAATCGAGATCAACAGGCGGCTGGCCCATATCTATTAGAAAGACAGATATAAAATGTACAAAAAAATTACAAATAGATCCAACAGGCCAGCCCAAATAGTCCAAGTGCCACCAGGCACATATGGCATTTGTGAATGCCCCAACTTGACTCCTGGCTGCAAAGTGGCCTCCAAATTGAAGGGGCATCAAGGAGGCAGGCACCTCAGGGGTGATGGGTGGTGGTCGAAAGCAGGGGGATTGGTTTGGGAGGGGGGTCCTTGTGTTAGCCTTTGGGTTTGGGGGGATGTTGGGCTTGGTTTTCGCCTTAGTTTGTGGCTCCTTAGGTTTGTTCTTGGGAGGGGGGAGCATGGGTTTGG
This sequence comes from Pleurodeles waltl, assembly GCF_031143425.1. NCBI lineage: Eukaryota > Metazoa > Chordata > Amphibia > Caudata > Salamandridae > Pleurodeles > Pleurodeles waltl. The sequence continues at coordinate 531,134,295 of NC_090446.1, read as the reverse complement.
GGGGTAGATTGTTTGGCAGGGGGAGGGGCATTTGCAACACCAGGGGGTGGCAAGGGAGGACTGTGAGGTGGAAGGGCTGGGGTCAGGGAGGGACCCAGTGCGTTTCGGGGAGCCACGGGGTGGGAGAGTTGTAAGGGAAGAGGGAAAATTCATATAGGAACCTTTTCTTAGGGACACAAAGGTGGTCATGGGAAAAACGTTTGGGAGTTGAGAGAGCAGAAATGATTATGAGGTTGTCCGTGTATTTGTCTTGGGTGCAGGTGCATGGGTGGAAGGCATGTGTGTGCTGGGTGTCTGTTGGGTGTGTGACTGCAGGCGTTTAGGTGTCTTGGGAGGAGGTGCAAGGAGATGCCATGGTGGATGGGTGGCTGTCTGTCCGGGTTGTACCTGCAGGTAAGGTGGATGTGCTGCATGTGGGGGTGTTGGTAGTTGTCGTGAGTGCGCATGTGGTGAACGGGGTGGATGTATGCATGTCTGGAAGTGTGGTGACTGTGGGTATGACGGGACTAGTGGCTGGATCAGGGAGTGTTAGTGTTGTGCCAGCAGGTGTGAGTGGTGTAATGTCTGTGAAAGAGGGCATGGTGTGGGGGTAGTGTAGAGGGAGTGGATGTTGTTGTGTGTGCAGGTGGGTGTTGCCTGTGTGCATGTCGGTGGTGGGTCTTGTGGTGCTTCTGTTTGTCACTGCAAACATTGTCTGCTGAGGTGGATGAATGGCGGTTTGACTGTGTGCTCTTGATGGGTGTGGGGAGAGGGGTATGGGATTGGCCAGAGGTAGCTGGAGAGAGGACAGAAGATGAAGAGACACTGGCTGCCGTCAGCAAGGAGGCCAGAGCCTGAAAGGATCTCTGAAGGCCAGACAGGGCACTGTGAATGCCTTCCAGGAACGCATTGTTGTAATGTACCTGAGCTGCCAGTCCCTGGATGGCATTCACAACGGTTGTCTGACCCACAGAGATGGACCTCAGGAGGTCAATAGCCTCCTCACTGAGGGCAACATGGTTGACTGGGGCCGGGTCAGAGGTGCCTGCGGCAAAGGCAACGCTCACCCTATTGGGTGAGCGGGGCATGGGCAACTGGGTAGGGAGCTACTGGGAGGGCAGTGCTAGTAAAGGGGGTGGCAGACACAGATAGTTCAAGGGTGGTCCCCGAAGGGTCTGCCACCGCCAGGGAGTGTCCACTGGAGGAGAAATCCGATGATGATGTTGAAGAACAGATCACCCTGTGACACTCCCCTCTCCCTTTGTCCCACTGGGTCCCTCAACCTCGCTGGATCCAGCCTCCTGGGTCCCACGGGCTGCTGCAGCCCCACTCGCCTGTGCCCTTTCCCCTTCACCAGATGATGCTGATGCACACTAAGGGAGAGAAAGAGGGGAGGTGAAAAAAAAGAGGTAGGGAAACGGTCAAAACCTAACTCTCATTGACATAAATGAACATGTGCATATCACACTTTACATTTCATGTCAGGGAATGCCATTGCCAAGGCACTCCAAGTCTGCCATTACCTATTGCACATGCAAAGCTGTAAGTCTTAGTTTACATCATATGTGCACACAGCTAGGAATATGAACATGTGAAGGCTGTGATTTGCTGTACTACTAGGACATGCCTATGAACATATGACAATTCACACGGAGTCCTTAGGTTGTCACATCAGTTAGGTCCCTGGGCCATCATCTGAACTAGTAGCACTCCATTTTGGTAAGGCTTAGTCCACACACTGACATCTAAATGTGCAGGACTTGCTGTATCATTAGCCCTCAGCTTAGAGCCATTAGCAGTATCCCATTGTTGTGTCACAACACATCCCTGAACTCTGACGGAGAGGCATGATTGCATAGTAAGCTATCAGTCCAATACTCCAGTCCCATTGAGGCCCTTCTTTAGAGGATATGTTAAGCCAGACCCACATACAGTCAATGGCAGCTACAGTACAATGCCAATGCAAACGCAGTTGCAGTATGGACTTACATAGAGGGAATAGCATTGACAGCTCTGATACAAAAATGGATTTGTTTTTGAGCTGGTCAAACAGAATGAATAGGGTGTTGAAAGAGGTCCACCCGTGTCAAGTTTGGAAGTGAACTTCACTAGCACCATTGCCTTGATACACATTGTTCATGTGCACCTTACAGTGTACACATTCACAGTATGCCAGTATGCAGCCACCCAATCCCATTCAAGGCCTGTCAGGTGCTAGTTTACAGTCATTACCCCCCTTGAGCTTCTGTGCTGCCCTCAAACGCCCATCCACCTCAGTGTAGGCCACCGCCAAGATGTGGGCCATTAGGGGTGTAAGGGTCTGACAGGCACCCTCCCTCGTTGGGAGGACTTCCCCAGCTGGGCCTCTGCAATCTTCCGGGCCCAGCATCTCAGGTCCTCCCACTGCCTTCTGCAATGGGTGCTCTGCCAGCTATGGACCCCCAGGGTCCGCACTTGCTTGGCAATGGTCCTCCAAAGCCCCTTCTTCTGATTGACACTGACCTGGATGGGTGACACAGACTGGAGGAGAATGTGATTAGGAGTGGCACTACATTGACAGCAGTGGCCTACATACACCACACAAACACATCGCCATCCACATCCATCCAAACGGATCAAACTCCATATATCCATGCCCCCAGCAGGCATGCACAACGTGGCCGGTATGGCGCCACCACTCACAGCGACACACCCTTATCACGCACGGCAATGGCATGGGGCTCATCTGTTGCTCTGGTGTCCCATACAGCTATCCTTACATGGGTAGGACCCCTTCCACCAGTTTCTCCAGCTGTTCCTGGGAAAAGGCCGGGCCCTATCACCTTCAGGACATGGCATAATGGCTCCCACAGACAGCACACAGCAGCTCACTTAGTTGAGGTCTTGCTTGCAGCAGTGTCAGAAGTCAAGTGAGATATTTGGCAGAAAATGGCGGTCACGAATGCAGAGTACAGGACCTCACCGCCGGAGGTGATCATCATTGGCCCCATTACCTCATAGGCAGCAATGGCAACCAATGAGAAGTTACACAGCGGTTATGACTGCCTACCGTCATGGCAGGGGAATTGCATCACTTTCAACTGTTCTGTGCTGCCGGACAAGCAACTGCCATTTTATGTACAGCTAATGGGTTTATCTGAGAAATGTAAGCACGTCATAACACTGAAATGTCCTGATTAGTGCACAGGCCCATGTATGTATGTCATACACGGCCACATACATGTGGACACAACACGTATGTAACATGAAGTGAATATGCCCCTACATGCTGGCCCGTTGGCTTTTTTGCTACCTATATCACCGTCACATGTACATGCATGTCTTATGCAGGACACCTATGTGCACACGACCTGCACCAACACACATGTATTGGTTGACACATAACATGTACAGGACAGTTATTGCCAGCACGCATGCCATTAATGACACTCCTACATAGCCTATTTAGTTACTGTCACCCGTTCAGTCATGTCTGCATTATTTAGTGTGTTTCACAATATATTGGATTGATAACTTGTTTGACCTGTACATCACATGAAACTATATTTCCCTCTCCATCCTAGATACCATGTAATGAGGAGAAAGAGGCATGAACCAATGTACCGTCCAGTAGTCGACCTTGCTACTTGGAGGAAAGATACATCGTGCAGACCTACAGATTGAATCGTGTCACTATCATGGAACTCTATGCTCAGTTGGAGGCTGATCTACTTCCTGCCATCCGCAATTCCAATGCCATCCCTCGCATGGTCCAAGTGTTGTCGGTGCTGCATTTCCTTGCCACAAGGTCCTTCCAGTTTACAGTGGGCTTGGCTGCAGGGATGTCACAGCCCATGTTCAGTATTGTGTTGGGGGATGTACTGTCAGCTTTCCAGAAGCACCTGGACAGTTACATCTGGTTTCCCCAACCTGCGGATTTGGCCACTGTGAAGGTTAACTTCTATGAGCAGGGGCACATCCCTCACATAATAGGGGCTATTGATGGCACCCACATTGCTGTGGTTCCTCCAAGTGTCAACGAACAGGTCTATCAGAACCAGAAAAACGTCTACTCTATAAAAGTGCAGGTGGTGTGCTTGGTGGACCAGTATATCTCCCAGGTGACTGCCTAGTTTTCGGGATATGTCCATGCCGCCTACATATTGTGGAACAGCAATATCCCAAACATGATGGCAGGTCTACAACGAGAGAGGGCTTGGCTAATTGGTAGGTATCTGTGTGGTTGTATGTCTCTGTTGTTGCACCTGTCAATACTATCTTCCATGTGTCTGTATCTGGTTTCTAACAGGTCCTGCCTCTAGTCACACAGGAGACTCTGGATATCCTAACCTTCCCTGGCTGTTGACACCATTGAGGTACTCTGCCTCTGATGCAGAGACACATTACAACGAGGCCCACAGTGGGACAAGGCATGTGATTGAAAGGACATTTGGCCTACTCAAGGCAAGATTTAGATGTCTCCATGTCTCAGGAGGTACCCTTCTCTACAGTCCCTAAAAGGTGTGTTAAATAATTGTTGCCTACTGCATGCTCCACAATCTGGCCCTCAGACTTCACATCCCATTACTTCCAGATAAGGAGGTGGCTGCTGGACCTGTGGGTGGTGATGGACACATCAAGAGTGATGAGCAGGCAGATAAGGATGGTGCAGCTGAGTCCAGGATAGAGTTGATCAATCAGTACTTCCAATGACCCACAGATATGTTGTCTGTGTGATTTTGCAAATAACATCTTAGCATTTGGATATAATGAAATGTCCATCCTGGCCAGGTTTATCAGTGGGGATGCCACATTTACCCTTGCCATATGTGGCTGATGAAGGACAACTGAATGTATGTCTGGAGCAGTGTAAGTGGTCAACACACTGCCATTTTGACCATCTATAGGTTGGCAAGTTTACATCTACTTGGAACAATCCTGTTATGTGCAGTGTGTCATGTCACCTCCTGTCCAGGAGTGAGGTAGGCTAACGACTGTATGAAGAGTTTCATTACATATCCTACCTGCTGATTGAGGCATTGTTGGCAAGCTATGTCTACAAACAGTTGGAGGTGTCGTTTACAGCGCATTCACAAGTTCATATGTTTTTGGTTATGAAATTATTGTTCTTTTTTATGTAGAGGTGCAATGTGATGTGCCCTGCTTCCTAGGTATTTGACAATGGCCATCACTGCAAGTTCCTGCATATGTGCTTAGGGTAGCACCCTGACTAGCATCCTGATCTGTGTCCCTTTGTTGTTGTGGCTGGGCTACTGACTCTCCTTTAAAACCACTAATAAGCTATCAGTGGTGTCCTAAATTCCCTGCAGAGGATGCATACCTCTACTGTGATCTGCACTGGATGTGGGTTGATTGGTGGTACGTGACATGTCATTTATGTTTGTTAACATTTACACAACATACAATGAAGTCACATATGCATTTTTTGTGCTCTACAGTGTTTATTGTATACATTGGGTTCAACAGTTGATGAGTGGGATCATGCTGGATGAAATCCCCATAGTTGATGGCCTAGCTGTAGGTACTACAGGTCCAGTGTCCAGGGGCCATAGGAAAAGGTGAGTTACGGCATAGAACAGTCAACTGGGTATGCCAGTGGCACACAAGGGAGAATGTTCAGGGGAGGTTCACTTCCTGGCTGTGGTTTTTGTCTTAGCATCTGCTCCAACAGAATGCCTGGATGAATTACCACGTTTTCAGGGGGGTTCCTCAGCTACAGAGGGAGGGGTGTCAGTAGTCTGTGGGACCCCTGGCAGGGCCTCCAGTCCACTGGTCGCTGCAGTAGCAGATGGCTCAGATACTGGGTAGCCAATGGAAGGGGCTTACTGGTGGGTGGAGATGTGAAGCAGGATTTTGGGGAGGTCCCTGAGCACCCCTGAAACGGTGACCATGGAGGCATTGAGAGTCTGCCAGTGCTGCATAGCCTCCTGGTGGTATTCCCTCTGCAGCCTTTGGCTTTTCCTCCCGGATGGCGATTATTTGGCCCATCTTTTTCTGGTATTGCTGGTATACACCTATGACTTGTGAAATTGACTCCTGGTCAGTTGGCTACCTTGGCAGCCCCGTCCTCTGGCCCACAGGTGCCCTCCCACGCCTCCACCCCCTTATGCCTGTGCCACAGTCACGGTGTGCCCACTCCCAATGTCACCAGGACTTTTACTGTCTTGGGTTTGAGGGTTTGACTCTGGTCCCTGTTCTGCAGGGCACACAATTGATTGTCCTGTCCTTGTGACACAGGTCTGGGGATGAGGGTTTGGTTGCAATGTTGTTGCCACTAGGTGGGGTTGAGGATTTATTGTGGGCAGAGTGAGGTTGGGAGTGGAGGACTGACCAGATGTCCCTGATGGGCCAGGCAAGCCGTCGCTGTCAATGCATCCTGAGGCATAGTCGTCACTGGGGTCTTCCTCCTGGGGAGGGCTGGCTGTCTCTGACATTGTCTCCATGGTGCCAGTAACTGGGGTACCTGTGAACAGAGTAGAACAGTGTTACTTGGTGAAGGTGTGATTGGATGTCTGTCTGATACATACAGTGGCTTAACTTGATTCCCACTTATGGCAATGACAGATGCAGCACTGCAAGCATTGTGTGTGGATTGTGAGGGGGATGACATGTTACATTGTTGAATGGGGGATGGGGATTGCATAGCTGTCTTTGCAATGAGTTTTCCTCATTCTCTGTATCCAGTTGGTGTGGGGGGTGCAAGGGTTGTACATGCAGGTGTTGTATTGTACAGTTCGCTTAACAGGTATTGCAGTGGATGTGCAGTTGCACTGTGGGAGTCGTAGTATTTGTTATTGGCATTGCTATCCATGCACTTGGTGGGACTGTGTGGGCATTGTGGCTGGGTGGTGTTGTTGCATGCAGGGGAGGGTGATTGGGTGTGAAGTGGAGTGGTTGATAGGGTGATTTGGGGAGTGATAGGGGGGCGGTGTGGAAGCATGCTGGACAGGAGTAGTTAGTGCCAGGGCAGTGTTAGATACTTACCAGACCCCAGTCCTCCGGGTATTCCAGTCAGGCCCTCAGGATGCAGTATTGACAAGAACTTCTCCTCAATCTGAACTCTGGAGGAGGAGGTGGGGGCCCTCCCCCAGTTTTGTGAACGGCGATCTGGTGTTGTGATGCCATGGAACACACATTCCCCGGAGGTTGTTCCACCTCTTCCTGATGCGCTCCTTTGTGCATGGATGGTTGCCCATTGAGTTGACCCTGTGGACAATTCTCTACCATAACTCCATTTTCCTGGCAATGGAGGATTGCTGTAACTGTGCTCTGAACAGTAGTAGTTCTACCCTGACAATTTAATCGACCATGACCCTCAGTTCATCATCTGTGAAGCTTGGGTACTTTTGACATGACATGGTGATTTTGTTCTGGGTGGTGTTGTGTGCTGTGTGCAAGGGTGCACTGTGTGGTGGTTGGTGGGGTGGGGGTGTTTGGTTATGTGCGCTGTTGTTATGTGGTGTTTTTGTGCAGTGGCAATGTGTGTATTGTGTGGCTAGTGCAGTGGTGTGGTGTGTTATGCGTGTGTAGTGTGATGGTGGCTATGGTATTGAATTGCTGTGTCTTCCGTGTGTGCGCTCCTCTGTGTTAGTGTGTGTGTCTCCAGTTGCAAAGGTTTGTGGGTGGGTGTGGGGGTGTGTTATATGGTGCAGTAAGCAGGTGAGTGTGGTGTGTGTGTTTGTGGGTTATTCAGACTGTCCAATGTGGTGATGTGTTCTGGCTGAGGTGAGTTTTTGAGCGTGGCAGTTCGGACCGCCAATTGTTTACCACCGTGCAACTACTGCTGAGCTGAGTTGTGGGTCGTAATATGGAGGGCGGGATATGGTCAGCGTGGCGGTGCTGGTGGTGGGACTGCCTCTTTCCCACCCTCAGTTGTCCTGGCAGTGTCGAATTTGTGGCTATTTTGGCAGTCTTCATTGTGGACTCAATACAGTGGTGGGGATACTGCTAACACTGGCAGTCTTTTGGTGTGCGCAACCGTGGCGGTCTTGCCAAAAGACCACCAAACTTGTAAAGAGGGCCATATTGTTTCCAGTGCTTACAAATTTAATCCGGTCAGGATTGTCCAGCTTTGTACGTAGCCCAACAATGTGCCAAGAAACTTTACGGCTCACCTCTGCTAGAGTCTTGTTTCAACCTTTTCCTATAGAACCTGCATGTAAGGAAAGGGAGGGCTCGGTGGCTGATAGGTCCAGGGTAAGTTAGTCCATTTGATCCAACCGCGAAATAGGTTCAAATCTATTTGATGTTGGCACTAAGTAGGAAACCGGATGCAAGGGAGGGAAAAAATGTAGAGGAGTTCTGAGTAGTCTGTAAAAGAAGCCCAAAAGCAGGGTTTCTATCCTACTTTGAGAGTGACTGGTTTGGTTCAGCCCTGTTAAAGTTTGTTTTCCCCACTTCTAAAATATATAGCGACACAGCCGGTAGCAGCCATTTTTGGCATTGTGCCCACCCAGTCACCTATTCACACGTGATTAATTTGATAATGTGATAGCGCAGGACTACTTAGATTTGTATTTATCCAGTGCACCACCTTATTCTTAAGTTGGTCATGGTCTTCTTTGGAGCTACTTCTTAAAGGAGAGATATGTTTTAGATATGTTTTAGAGCTAATTCATACGGAGTGACGTGTGGAGGCAATTGGAGGACTTTACAATTTGCTTGCTCCTGTAGGCAATCCCGGGTTTTTGCAGAGCTTACATTTCCACCTGTATTTATCTGCTGAGCTTTGCAGTTTATAACCCCAACTGTTACCTCTACTCTCCCCTGCCTGCAGCTTTTTTCGTCCATTTGATGAAATGGCTGGATGTCCTGATTGGCATGTACTACTTCTGATGCTAAAGTAACCTGGCTAGGAGGATTAGGCTGAGACCCTTTATGATGGCACTATTCAGGGCAGAAAGGTGCTCTTCAATTGTATTCAAGCAACTCGTTATCGGTTTCAGTGCTTCAATTAAAATGTTTTGAAAGCAGGAGCAAAGCTCCTCGATTGTAGCTGTTTCCTTGGCTTCTCCATTTAGTCGACCTGGGTTAGCTTTGGATTGCTCAAGGATTGGGGTCTGCAGGCGTTTAGGTGGAGCGAGGCGCTGTCTTCTGGTTTTAACCCTCCCTCCCTCCATCCTTTTCCTCTTTCTGCTTTTCAATTTAGAATGGTCCTCGCTGCCTAAGACATAATCAGGGAGGTGGGAAGAGTTTGCAAGAATACTCTGTTCGGCTGGGAGAGGGGAGCCGTCCAGTGGTTGAGGTCTACATTGGGTCCCCATATTCCCATCTATGGGGGCTTGTGCCATTGCAGCATGAGTAACTGGAGGAGAAAACAATGAGAGCCCTGTCTCAGCCAGTTCAATTTATTTGTTTAATACAACCATCACCCACTGCAAGAACCCACCAAGAGTAGAGCTAGTGGGTCCGATGGCAGACGCTGCAGAAATTACTTTTAATTTCCCTATTTAACTCCACCACTATTCAACTCCACCAGAAATACTCGACTGGAAAACAGCTTTAATATAGTACCTTCAGGTGTCAATGAAAATAAGGTGGCCCAGCCTTTTCTGGCAGTTGATGGGCCCAGTCTTGGCCCAGGACATCCAGCACTGTGGGAGATGACAAGTGCTTTTTAAAGCGTGCTGCGCGGTTTCAATGCAGCGGCCCCTCCTCCACTCCACACCTGGGGCATTGTAGTGTTTCTCAGATCTTGACTCCCAACCAGATAGCAAACAAAATCTCCAAGTATCCCATGCTGCAGGAGATGACAAGTGCTTTTTAATGCCTGCTGTGCAATTTCAGTGCAGTGGCCCCTCCTCTCAATACCTGGGACATTGTAGCATAGCAAAGCCTCTGTGTATGACAGTCAAATAAAAGGGAGAGAGGCAGCCTGGCTCCTTAAACACAAAGGTGACTGTGTGGTGTATCAACTTCGCAAGAATGTCAGGTCCCTGCCTTTGACCTCCAGTCATTGGAGCAGTATGGGGATGGGAGGGACATCTGTTTCATGGAAGGTGCTGTGTTGTAAAGATAACTGTATATGTTTTCTTGAACTCTCAAAAACACTTATCATTCTGAAGGGTGATTCTACCCTCTGCCATACCCACCTGTGACTGCTTAGGTTTCTCCAGTTAAAGCTGTGCAATGCTTTAAGATGGTGGGCTCTAGCTGGCCCAGATGGTGTGAGAGTCTTAAGCTCCTTATATGCCGATAGTTGGCAATTCAGAGACCTGGCTATGCTATTCTGCAAATCAGCCCCAATGGTGTACAGCTGCTCCCACTTCCGGGAGCATGTTCTTCTGAGGTGGAATGTTTCCACTCAAGCAGGGTCACACTTCTATCTTATGCGTCAACCTACTCTTTGTCTTTGACCCTGCCCCCTTTTCTCAACCAACTATCTGTCCGCACGGGACAATGGCTAGGCAGGTATTTGTATGTTACCTTAGAAGATAATCCTATGGCTGAGCATACACACACCTGCAGAGGTGAGAACACCTTGCTAAGTCCATTAAACCAAAGCCACACTTCAGACCATCATTATCTCATTCAAACACAACATTGCTGCCCCTTTGATAACGCCTTTAGGGAAGGAGCGGAGCAGAAGGTTGGCAGACAGGATGACCATATCATCTCCTCGTCCACTGCAGGGAGGGTGGGTAGGTCTGAGAGAGCTTGGACAGTACTTCCAGGCTTTTTTAGCCAGAGGACTGAAAATAGGGTAGCCTTGGCAATGGTGCCGATAAGAACTACAAAAAATAGCAGAAGACTTAAGATTGACTGCTTATATTATGTATAAATAAAGAGCACACTACCTCACTGATGTCCCTTCGAGCCAGTCTAACTGGAGAGCTAGAAAAGGTGGATTGATAAAGTTTGAAAGAAGGGGAGAATTCTGCACTGCTGTGCAAATGTTCCAAAAGCAAGGCAGTGCAACAGAAAAAAGCTCTGTAGCCCTTAGATTGAAGTCTGTATATGGATCCCAATAACAGGTCGTGGTTCTAAAAAGGGATGTGGTAGCAAATAAGAGAAAATTCACAACGTTTGGGGCAGTTATTAATTGACAGCCAATGTAAGAACTTTCTTGGTTGTGAAACATGTTACCTGTGTTTAAGGTTGTATGGGGTACCACCTGCAGTCGGGTCATTGCAGCTGAGAAAAGCTATGTGTACAAGCTGTTGCAAACGTCTAGCCTGCAATTTATCAATGTGCTCAGTACCACAGATTTCTGTTTTTGGGATAGAAGAGATCGAACTGACTTTGCCACTGGTGGAAAAAAGCTGCTACCACCTTTCCCATTGCTGTTTACAATGCCATCTTGCAATCAAATGTTAAATTCGGGGTTTTCACAGACTCAGGGAAAGCGTTAATTTGATCCAACAACATAGGCATGTGGTGCAAATTTGGCTTCCCCATGGTTTTCCGTCCGAAAATGATATATTCAGTTTTTGGAATGTTCAGCTGAAATTGACTTTCTACACATCAACTACGGATCTTGGTTAAGAACCCTTGAAGCAAAGCGAGGGTGAAGGAAGCTTCAACCAGTCAAATGTGTGTCATCGGCACATGATCGTACTCTCACTTCTAAAATTTGCAAACAGCTTGAAGGGGCGCTGGAGATGATAAATAAGGCTCCTGTTTTCCGTTTGTACTGATTTTTACAGATAAATACAGACAGAAAACAAAGTGGTTCATGTCTGTATTTATTTTTAAAAATGGAAAAATACAAAACCATCCGTTTCTTTTGAATGACTTTCCATACTGTTTTCATCTGTTCCAAGCCAACCGCTAGTCAGATAGTTGGCATAGAGAGTTAAAAACAAGATGAGATTTCCTTACATTGAAACATATCTCAACATGTATTTGTAGTGTAATGCCAATATTTACCTGCGGGTGGATTGTTATATTAAATGTGGCTGTTTAATTTGCCAAAACATAACAGGCGTCATAGTATAAGCGCACGTTTATTAGTTAAATAAATGTGGAACTATACCATTTTACACCTTTATTTAGTCACAGAACACAAAATAAATATGGATAAGTACTGATAAGATGGCAAAAAATAAATATGGATAAATACAAACGGAAATGTTAAAAAAATAAATACCATTAAACCGGGAGCCCTAGTGATAAACAAGCCCTTTGATGGACCCCAAAGTTTAAATAATCACATCCCACAGTCTAGATAAATGCTGATTATCCGACATATTACTTTCCTCTGTTCTGGGAAGTATGGATGGACGGTTCATGTTATCAAAGGCACCCTATTGGTCCAACATACAGGAAGGCAGCTTTGTCCATCAGCCAGTCTCAGTGTGCCACCCCAAAGCTAAGAAGGCCACACTTCTTGGTGGGGACTGAATCCAAAGTAAAAAATTAAAAAGGCAATTGTGGTCATCAAAATACTGCTGTAAATGTATGAACAACAACCCCCTAATTTTGGGCAAGAAGGTTAATGGGTCAATATTTCATCCTATTTTAACTGAGAAACCCTCAATAAATTATTAACCAGGTATTGGATGTCCGACCAAGGTAGCAAATATTGTCAGTAGCCAGGCAGGGGCTGGATTCATTAGGTTATCACTAGGTTTTAGAACAAACGGTTTATGTGATAGTCTTAAGCTGGGGGTTGCAAGTGAAAAACAGAAGGAATCATAGGAGCTACAGACACAGGTGATCTAGATTCTGAACGTTGGCAATAACTTCAAGGATTGAGACATTACCTATTTTGTCAACAAAATGAGTTGAGAGCTTTAAACTGCATTTTACCAGCAAGATTTCCACCCACCCCATGATCAACAGCCAGTGTTTCAGGCTGCACCTGACTTAATTGGTATCCCAGCAGCTAATCAGGGCCAAAATACAGAGAACATATCTGGCTAGTTTAAGAGACGTCGCTTAGATCCACTGAAAAAGTGTTCTGTGCAAGCCACTCACCTGAATTCCAGGCGTTCTGATGGGGCGATGACAATTCCCCTATCTCTGTGAGGACTACCATGACCACGATGAAGAGTACATTGCTCTCTCGTAAGTCCTCAAGGGAAACGGGGTTTTGGGAAGAAAATAATAAAAAATACCAGCTTATGCTTTGTGGACTGCAGAATCGGACTCCTGGATCCTGGACTGTGTTGTGTTGGGCGTCAGGATTCTGATTTCTCAAAATACTGGGTTCTTAGTTTTTTTAAGATTCTGGGCTGCAAAAGAATTACTTCATTATACATTGAACTTGCATAAACTCTTGTACATTGCATAATGCCAGTTATTGTTGACACATTGTGCATAAGTTTCTATAAAGCTGAACAAGTCTCTTCCTCTTTTTACAATACTTTCAGAGTCTCTGAAGCAATGTCCCAACTCAAAAACAATCAACTTGACTGAATGGCTTCTTTGTGTTCTGCCATAATCTCTTGCCAACATTAGTTCTGATAAACTTGCTCAATTTCCAATCTCTTCATTCTCAGGGGAGTGCTTGTTACACGAAATACGTCTTTCCTTAATGTCTGTTTAGCAGTATCTTGGTTTCCCACCCAAACGATAAATCACGTAAGTTCTTATTGCAATAAATTATTTAAAAGACAGAGCTCTCTGTTTCGTTTCATTTAAGCAATTTTTCTTTACCTTGAAATGAAGTTACTTTCTAGAAAATTTCAGAAGAACCCAAACTGTTATTTTTTATTTTTGCAGCCAATCCTAACGCTGCTTAAAGCAGCGTTAGGATTGGCTGGGGGCGCTCCCAGGCACACTGGGAGCCTGTGCATGCTTTCTCAAGCCCGGCAACACAGTGCCAGGCCAGAGAAAGCCCTGTGCACATGTGTGTTTGGCCGGCCCGAGACAGCCGACCAACCATACATGCGCATTGAGGGGAGTGCACAGTGCACTCCCCTCAGTGCTTGTCACAGCCTGTGGCCCGCCCCTTTTACTACAAAATGATAATAAACACAGTTTTATTATTTAAGGATGCTTGTGAGACTGAGGCCTTGCTTGGCTTTATACCTATTGCTCTGCTCAGCAGGCACGGCTCCTCTGATAGGGCCGAGGAGCGTCACACCTCCCCCCAGCAGCAGGAACTGCAAATCTTTTACTACAAAACGATAAGCAATAGGTAACTGTGGCTTTGTGGGGGGACCCTTTGCAGTACCTCACCAAGTAATTTACCACTGTTGCCCGCACCTCCACTCCGGCCTTCTGAGACTATCTGTGGCTACCTACTGTCATTCACTGGCAATAACTGACCTACCCTTCAACTTTTTAGAGTTTCTATTTTAACTACGAACAAGGGCAAACAAAAAAACTCCCGTGCCCCAAAATGCCAGGGTAATGAATCTAATATATCTATTTGACATCTGCTGAGATAGGTGCATCTGCTGATATTTATGGGAGTAATTCACATGTAGTCGAAGACATAATCCACCAACCTCCAGCTAAGAGCTCTGCCTCATCTCCACTCTCCCAGCTCTTGTAAAAAGAAGACTGTTGCCAGTGTTGAGGCACCCAAAAGTTCTGTATTGCCTCTTGAGCTTGTGGGTGATTTGTTTGCTAGACATTTTTTTAAAAAACTGGAGAACTTGATTATAATGTCTTTCTTGTTTCATGGTGTGCCATAACAGGCTGGCCCTGGCATGAAGCAGCCCTCATCAAGTAGGCCAAAGTATTACAACCCACCCAGCCAGTAACTGTAGTGGCCATGATCACCAAAATTTATCTTCCAGCACATATGTGAGATTGTGAATTGCTGATGGTGGGCCACTGGCACACGTCAACTGAATTAGCTGTTCCACGTTAAGTAGACTTTGTACCTAAGGAAATGTTCAACACTATAGCTCTGCCTGATTCCATCGAAAGGGGTAATGCACTCACTTTGGGACAGGGTTTTCCCAGAGGAGCAGTACCAGAGAGGAGGTCGCCCTATTTAGATATTAGCATTGGAAACTTTAATCCCACTCACCAAAATCCTCATTTACCACCTGCTGCCACACCTTGTGTAATTGTCCTTGGCAAAGTAGCCCCCCAAACCTGGGACAAATGAATGAATCAATGAATCAGTGGATTTGTTGGGTGTGCTTTTCACCCGCGAGAACTCAGTCAAATAGCCAGGTCTTGAGCTGTCTCCTGAAATCCAGGATGGAGGGGGAGAACTTCAGGTGAAGAGGGAGATTATTCCAAGCTTTTTCTGCCAGGTAAGAGAAAGCGTGTCCACCTTAGTTGCTCCTGTGGATGCGTGGTGGGCCTGAGGAGGTAGAGGGCAGGGGTTTTAAGGTGTCTGGTGGGGTGTTGAAAGTTCAGGCAGTGATTGAGGCAAGCAGGTCCTAGGTTGTTTAGGGTTTTGTAAGTGAGGGTCAGCAACTTGAAATAGGATTGTTTGTGTATGGGGAGTCATTGGAGTTCCTTAGGAGTGAGGCTATGTAAATACATCTTAGAGGTGAAGTATGAGCCCGGCTACTGCATTCTGAATGGTTTGGAAGTTCTTCATGAGGTGTGTTGAGTCCTGCGTAAAGACTGTTCTAGTCCAGATGGCCGCTGATGAGGGCTTGAGCGACAGTGCGCCTAGAATCTGTGGGGAGCCACTTGAAGATCTTGCCTAGGAGGCGGGGTGCAGATGCAGGCAGAGAAAAATGCATTGACCTGGTTTTTCATGCTTAGTTTGTTGTTGATGATGATGATGATCCCTAGGTTGCCAGCATGTTCTATCAGGGTGGGGAGGGGGGTTCTTAAGTCTGAAGGCCATCAAGATTTGTCCCAAGGTGAGGTGGAGTTTACAAGTATCTTGACTTCCGTTTTATCTGTGTCAAGTTTGAGGCAGTTCTCCCTCATCCAGTCAGCTATACTGCTCATGCAGAGTTGAAGGCTGGTCTTAGACTGGTCTTCTGATAGCTAGAGGATGAGCTGCGTGTCATCTGTATAGGATATGATGTTCAGTCCAAGGTTTCTTACGACGTTGGCCAGGGATGTCATGTAGGCATTGAATAGGGTCGGGCTGAGGGAAGATCCTTGAAGTACTCCGGAGGTGATGGGCTTGGGTTGAGAGGTGAGTGGAGGGAGATGGATTATCTGTGTCCAACCTGAGAGAAAGGAAGAGATCTGTTTTAGGGTGTCTTTTTGGATGTCGGCTGGTGTAGTCTTTTGAGCATAAGCATGTCCTGCAACTCAAAACCAAAATGCTTCATTGGATAGAGAGGCGCTTAGGAAAAAACTTGAACTTGCATAATGGATTATCATGGCACGAAGAGTCAATTGGCTAGGCAAACAACTCATGACTAGGGTCGAGGATTGCATTGTTGTGAACTTTAACAAATCTAATATTGCTGGTCGCATCTGATGGGCCTTTCCAACCCATATTTACCTTGTGTTAATGTTTTACCTCTACCTTTGGGCTATTTCGATAGGTCAGTGACTAATCCATCCATTCCTCTTATGTCCCCTCAATTTCTTACCTCTATTCAGGCGGGCACTGTTGATAGAAACTTACCCCAAGATATTCCCACCTTTAACAGATTCGACCTTCTGAGTTCACTGAAAGATAATGATTGACTACCCCACTGTACTGCCTAATGTTAATACCACTGATGTCGATAGGGGTCTACAGAAACTATTAAGCAAGGTGGAATTAGCAGTTTTAAACTGGAATGTGGCTGGGGTGGGTAAAAATGCTGAAGATGCAGGGTGGTTTACCTTGTTGAGAAAACATATTATAAGCTTGCAAAAAACATTAGAAACATCTAACAACCTCCAACTGGAGGGGTATGAGGGCTTTTGTATTTGCGCAGCAGATTCCAGCTTAAGCAGAGTAAAAGGGGGTCTTTCAGACGTAATCTAAACTGTAGCCCCAAGCGAGTTGATACTGGTTCATTAGACTTACTCACTGTTTTTAGTAATATGTCTATTCAACCCCATTTCAAAATTTCAATGCTTTGCTCCTGAGAGGCTTTTTGGACAAATATTTTTATTCTACAAAAGGTGGCCTATCAACAGTGTTGGCGGGTGATTTAAATACCCACCTGTGTAATTCGTGCCTTAAGAATGACATTTTTACCTGGTCTCCCTTACCACCAGCCACTCAAAATTTTAGGCATTCCAATCAGGGTGACCCTTTGCATGCTCTTTAAAGTGATTTCAATTTGGGGTTGGTAGAGGACCATCAACTCCTGTCTGTTGTACAATATGGCTTTCAGCACTTGAAGGGTATGCTGGATCAGAGTCTCAACCTCTACCTACTCATAGCTAAGTACACCATGGCAAAGGCAGGCTCCCTTCACTTGGGAGTTCATGGATTTAAGCTCAGCCTTCGACTGATTTAATAGGACAAAGTTCTGGAGCATAATGTTGGGTATGTCTCCGTGACCTGCACTCGGACTTTACAGCTATTGTCCGTTATGAGTCCTCAGGGAAGTGTAAGACTAAATTTGCCTTAAACCGAGGTGTCAGTCAAGGCTTTATATTGGCACCTTTTCTATTTATTGTATATATAAATTCTATTCTATTCAACTCATTTCGTATAGTGCATGGCTACACATAAGGGCCTCCAATCGCTGAGATCGGCACACCTGCTGGTTCCAGACAAGAATAACAGTAACATGAGCAGCTAAGAATGATGTGTCTTTAAAAGTATCCTAAAGGAGATTTCAGATGGATCCAATCTAAGATTGGCAGGGAGATCCTTCCACATTTAGCAGTCAAATATACAAAGAAGTGACCTCCAAACTTTGTTTTCTTGACCTAAGGTACAGTCAGCAGCTTAGAGATCCCAGAATGAAATGGGCTCGTAGGAAAGTAAGGGCTTAGGAGGTCCCGAACAAGAGGGGGTGTTTTTCCATTTATTACTCAATGGGCCAGGCACAGAACTTTAAAATGAACTGAAAAAATTGGAAGCCAATGCAGTGCAGCCAAAGCTGTGGCTGCAGATTGGTGTTTAGGGAGTTTGGGAAAAGTGCACGCTGCAGCATTCTGAAAAACTTAAAGATGTCTTATGACGTATACTTCCCAAGAAAATAATCTGGATAAAGTCCATTGTGAAGAGTGGCATGAACTATTTATTTACAGTGCATGAACGTCTTTTGCATGTTTTACTTTATGCTGACGACACTGTCCTGATTTCGAAAACTGTTCCGGGATTGCAGCGACTCTTGAGCAGTTTTGTCAATTTTAATGACAGCCTCGATCTCACTATAAATTATACCAAGCCAAACATCATTGTATATGGCCCTAAAAACACCAATAGTAGAGCCAATTCTATTGAAGATAATTTGCCTAGCAAGGTCAAGACACTCCCCTATCTTGGGATTCTTTTTGATTCCTCCCTTTGTTGGTCCCCTTTAATTAGTGCCAGAATACATGCCTTTTCAAAAAGTGTTGCTTCTGTTTTTGACTTTGGTCATAAAATTGGGAAAAAGTGTATGCCTGTACTGTTGAGCATTTATCAAGCTAAATGTCTCACTATTGTAACATATGGTGCTGAGATCTGGGGTACTCAAACCTATCCCCTCTACACACTATGGAGAATAGGTTTCTTAAGCCTTTACCTCCATTACTTTGCAGCGTGTCTTTCTTTAATTTTCACTAAGACTTAGCCACGGGCTATTCTTCTGATCTAATTCAGTTCCACCGCTTGTCCCTGTGGTTAGCTGTATGAAGTAAAAAGGACCATGAGCTTAATAGACTAATAGTCAAATATGGTCTAAACCTTTACTGTGCCAACAGACTTCCATGGCTCAAAGAAGGTCAAGAAATAGTTTCACAAACTCAGACTCTGACTTGTTCAGCCATCCAGAAACTCTAACTAAGGCTGACATTATTTGGGTCAGGGAGACATATATAACAAAATCTGAAGCTAGAGAATCTAGAGCTTTGACCATGTCTTTGGTGAGATCCTATGATCTTGTCCAATCCTCGCTCTCACTAGAACCTTCTCACCTATGGCCTCCTGCTTACTCGCTTCAGGTGTAACCCAATGCATCATTTGATACGTGTTCCAAGGGCTAGGCATGGATGAATCATATACTCACTGACTATCCGATGGTCGCTCAGCTCAAAATACAATGCACTTTTTAGCTGTCTATACCTACACGCTCTTTGAATCTGAAAGTTCATTTCGGACGTGCCAGGCCCCCCTTATTGCCTTTACACATGCTGACTGATCTTAGAATTAGTTATCATGTGGTGTGTTTTTCAAGATGAAATCAAAGTAACACAAAAGTGCGAACAACCTTTGGGACCATTACACCAGTCTAAAATCATTGAATTTCTTGTTTACTACAGCATTTAGAGATGGGTTTATCCGGTTTTTAAAGTTATATTTATCTTGTTTCATAACACTGATCTTAGTGATTTTAACATGCTTTTATTGTCTTTTACGGGTTGCTTGTTTTAAAACGAATAAAAAGTTTGAATAGAAAATGAAAATTGCTTGCAACTGCAAATAGGGCAAAAAAGTGAAATGTGATTATGGTTAAGGGTTGTTTTAAAATCTTTCACATTGCTTTATCTTTTCTGACTTAGGTCCAAGTCATGACTCAATAAACAGAACTGATAGACCCATTCACATCCCAAGTAAAATCTGTCTGAGCCTCGGGTTGGCGGACTGTTGACTGATACGGTGATTTTCATCGACTGAACACTTCTGCTCCTTGACTGCATTTCTACTGATATTTTTCTGTTAACAGCCCATATAAAGTATACTTGAAATAAAAATGTGTTTTGTTTTAAATTTTATTTACCCAAAGATGCTTGGTATTGAATTCATATTGCTTTCAAGCTTCAATTTAGTAACCATCCTGAATGTATTTTTTGCAATATTGAGTATCCCCTGGCAAACATCACAGCAAAGCTCCAAACAAGCATTTGCAATGCAATGGATCTCGCATCTGCTCGAGTTAGAGCTATTTGCGTTCTAAACTCCTAAGCCGACTTTTCTTGCCACTTAAAAGTTAAACAGTTTCACATGAAGGAGCCGATTCACCGCGCCACGGCCGCCATGAGCATCAGCGTGAAGAGACACACACAAGGAAACAAGCATTATCACACACATATCGGCAGAGACAAGCAGTCACACACATGTGCAGTCATATAACTGCTGCACAGACTTTCATGTACACTGAGTCACAGGAAAGTTCTGCACAAAAAGTCAACAGCCACACCCAGAAAGACAGTAACAGAGAAGCTGTAGGAGGCTGGACTGGCTTGTAGTGGGTACCAAGAGGTACTTACACCTTGCACCAGGCCCAGGTATCCCTTATTAGTGTAGATGGGTGTCTAGCAGCTTAGGCTGATAGAAAAGGTAGCTTAGCAGAGCAGCTTAGGCTAAACTAGGAGACGAGTGAAGCTCCTACAGTACCACTAGTGTCACTTGCACAATATCATAAGAAAACACAATACACAGATATACTAAAAATAAAGGTACTTTATTTTTATGACAATATGCCAAAAGTATCTCAGTGAGTACCCTCAGTATGAGGATAGCAAATATACACAAGATATATGTACACAATACCAAAATATGCAGTAATAGCAATAGAAAACAGTGCAAACAATGTATAGTCACAATAGAATGCAATGGGGGCACATAGGGATAGGGGCAACACAAACCATATACTCTAGAAGTGGAATGCAAACCACGAATGGACCCCAAACCTATGTGACCTTGTAGAGGGTCGCTGGGACTGTGAGAAAACAGTGAGGCTTAGAAAAATAGCCCACCCCAAGACCCTGAAAAGTGGGTGCAAAGTGCACCTACGTTCCCCAAAGAGCACAGAAGTCGTGATAGGGGAATTCTGCAGGAAAGACCAACACCAGCAATGCAACAACGATGGATTTCCAGCCGAGAGTACCTGTGGAACAAGGGGACCAAGTCCAAAAGTCACGATCAAGTCGAGAGTGGGCAGATGCCCAGGAAATGCCAGCTGTGGGTGCAAAGAAGCTGCCACTGGATGGTAGAAGCTGAGGATTATGCAAGAACGACAAGGGCTAGAAACTTCCCCTTGGGAGGATGGATGTCCCACGTCGTGAAGAGTTGTGCAGAAGTGTTTTCCCGCAGAAAGACCGCAAAAAAGCCTTGCTAGCTGCAAAGCTTGCAGTTAGGGTTTTTGGATGCTGCTGTGGCCCAGGAGGGACCAGGATGTCGCCAATTGCGTGAGGAGACAGAGGGGGCGTCCAGCAAGACAAAGAGCCCACACAGAAGCAAGCAGCACCCGCAGAAGTGCCGGAACAGGCACTACAAAGGAGTGAATCGGTGCTCACCCGAAATTGCACAAGAGAGTCCCACGACGCCGGAGGACAACTCAGGAGGTTGTGCAATGCAGGTTAGAGTGCCGGGGACCCAGGCTTGGCTGTGCACAAAGGAAATCCTCGGAGAGTGCACAGGAGCCGGAGTAGCTGCAAAACACGTGGTTCCCAGCAATGCAGTCTAGCGTGGGGAGGCAAGGACTTACCTCCACCAAACTTGGACTGAAGAGTCACTGGACTGTGGGAGTCACTTGGACAGAGTTGCTGAGTTCAAGGGACCTCGCTCGTTGTTCTGAGAGGAGACCCAGAGGACCGGTGATGCAGTTCTTTGGTGCCTGCGGTTGCAGGGGGAAGATTCCGTCGACCCACTGGAGATTTCTTCAGAGCTTCTAGTGCAGAGAGGAGGCAGACTACCCCCACAGCATGCACCACCAGGAAAACAGTCGAGAAGGCGGCAGGATCAGCGTTACAAGGTCGCAGTAGTCGTCTTTGCTACTTTGTTGCAGTTTTGCAGGATTCCAGCGCGGTCAGCAGTCGATTCCTTGGCAGAAGGTGAAGAGAGAGATGCAGAGGAACTCTGATGAGCTCTTGCATTCGTTATCTAAGGAATTCCCCAAAGCAGAGACCCTAAATAGCCAGCTGCTGGCACTGGCCACTCAGAGCAGTCCAGTGTGCCAGCAGCACCTCTGTTTCCAAGATGGCAGAGGTCTGGAGCACACTGGAGGAGCTCTGGGCACCTCCCAGGGGAGGTGCAGGTCAGGGGAGTGGTCACTCCCCTTTCCTTTGTCCAGTTTCGCGCCAGAGCAGGGCTGAGGGATCCCTGAACCGGTGCAGACTGGCTTATGCAGAGATGGGCACCATCTGTGCCCATCAAAGCATTTCCAGAGGCTGGGGGAGGCTACTCCTCCCCAGCCCTGACACCTTTTTCCAAAGGGAGAGGGTGTAACACCCTCTCTCTGAGGAAGTCCTTTGTTCTGCATTCCTGGGCCAAGCCTGGCTGGACCCCAGGAGGGTAGAAACCTGTCTGAGGGGTTGGCAGCAGCTGCAGTGAAACCCCGGGAAAGGTAGTTTGGCAGTACCCGGGTCTGAGCTAGAGACTCGGGGGATCATGGAATTGTCTCCCCAATGCCAGAATGGCATTGGGGTGACAATTCCATGATCCTAGACATGTTACATGGCCATGTTCGGAGTTACCATTGTGACGCTATACATATGTCGTGACATATGTATAGTGCACACGTGTAATGGTGTCCCCGCACTCACAAAGTCCGGGGAATTTGCCCTGAACAATGTGGGAGCACCTTGGCTAGTGCCAGGGTGCCCACACACTAAGTAACTTAGCACCCAACCTTTACCAGGTAAAGGTTAGACATATAGGTGACTTATAAGTTACTTAAGTGCAGTGGTAAATGGCTGTGAAATAACGTGGATGTTATTTCACTCAGGCTGCACTGGCAGGCCTGTGTAAGAATTGTCAGATCTCCCTATGGGTGGCACAAGAAATGCTGCAGCCCATAGGGATCTCCTGGAACCCCAATACCCTGGGTACCTCAGTACCATATACTAGGGAATTATAAGGGTGTCCCAGTATGCCAATGTAAATTGGTAAAATTGGTCACTAGCCTGTTAGTGACAATTTGGAAAGAAATGAGAGAGCATAACCACTGAGGTTCTGGATAGCAGAGCCTCAGTGAGACAGTTAGTCATAACACAGGTAACACATACAGGGCACACTTATGAGCACTGGGGCCCTGGCTGGCAGGGTCCCAGTGACACATACAACTAAAACAACATATATACAGTGAAATATGGGGGTAACATGCCAGGCAAGATGGTACTTTCCTACAGAAGCCACTTACAGGCACTAAGCGTTCGACAAAGAAAGGCCACAGAGATGCCACACTCTCAGATATACGAACAGCTGCCTCGCTCACAAGTAGTCAGGGATCTGTCACCCACACAGGGAAGGCAAGCAGTGCCTCGATAAGCTAAGGCAACCCTAGAGCAGCCACGTATATGGAGTGTCACAGAGCAACCGTACAGCATCCATTTTAGGACATCCTCATTCCTCACTCCTCAACCCTACTTCTCATTCCTGCTTCTCATCCATCATCCCTACTTCTCATGCATCATCCCTACTTCTCATCCATCATCCCTACTTCTCATCCATCATCCCTACTTCTCATCCATCATCCCTACTTGTCATCCATCATCCCTACTTGTCATCCATCATCCCTACTTGTCATCCATCATCCCTACTTGTCATCCATCATCCCTACTTCTCATGCCTCAGCCATCATCCCTACTTCTCATGCCTCAGCCATCATCCCTACTTCTCATGCCTCAGCCATCATCCCTACTCCTCATCTATCATCCCTACTCCTCATGCCTCATCCCTCAGTCATACCGACACATTTTCAGTTTTGTGAAACACAACTTCACACTGATTGGTTAGGAACTGCCAATCAGAGTTGTGAGAGAGAGCTGTATTCTTACAGCTCTGCTGGTTTGGGAAATACAAGGGGCCCACAGCCTGGGCCATAAATCAGCTCTTGGAGAAAGGGTTATACAGTTCATGGAAAATATTTCTGGTTTCAGAAAAGAAAAAGAAACAGCTCTCAGAGATAAAAGCAGCCTCAGATGTAAGCATATTATTTGTTACAAATAAAAAGCAGGCTCAGATTTAACCATTTTATTTGTTACAAATAAAAATGAAACCAGAAAAGGTTTGGATGAATTGGATTGCACTGTCACCAGAGTTGATTTTAAACATTTTCTTTCTACATATGAAACTGAAACCAGAAAGGTTTTTGGTTGAACTGTAGATGACCTGTATAACCCTTTCTCCAAGAGCTGATTTATGGCCCAAGCTGGGGCTCCTTGTATTTCCCAAACCAGCAGAGCTTTCTGCAGAGGCCTGTGTAAACAGAAAAACATTTAGTTAAATAAAATGAAATGTTGTACAGCCTTGAATTCACTGGAAACAAACACACAGTTACATTTCTTCTCCTCCTTCTTTCACCCATCATGTGCAAGGAGAAGGCTGTTTTTCATTGAAATAGAATGCATCTCTCTCTCATAACTCTGATTGGCTGTTCCCAACCAATCAGTGTAAAGGTGTGTTTCACAAAACTGAAAATGTGTTGGTATGACTGAGGGATGAGGAATGAGGAGTAGGGATGATGGATGAGGAGTAGGGATGAGAAGCAGGGATGAGAAGTAGGGATGATGGAAGAGAAGTAGGGATGAGAAGCAGGGATGAGGAGTAGGGATGATGGAAGAGAAGCAGGGATAATGGATGAGAAGTAGGGATGATGGATGATGGATAAGAAGCAGGGATGATGGATGAGAAGTAGGGATGATGGATGAGAAGTGAGAAGTAGGGATGATGTATGATGGATGAGAACCAGGGATGATGGATGAGAAGTAGGGATGATGGATGAGAAGGAGGGATGATGTATGATGGATGAGAAGTAGGGATGATGGATGAGAAGTAGGGATGATGTATGATGGATGAGAAGCAGGGATGAGGGATGAGGAGTAGGGATGATGGATGAAAAGCAGGGATGATGGATGAAAAGCAGGGATGATGGATGAGAAGTAGGGATGATGTAAGAGAAGCAGGGATGATGGATGAGAAGCAGGGATGATGGATGAGAAGTAGGGGTGATGGATGAGAAGTAGGGGTGATGGATGAGAAGTAGGGATAATGTATGATGGATGAGAAGTAGGGATGATAGATGAGAAGTAGGGATGATAGATGAGAAGTAGGGATGATGCAAGAGCAATATGGATGATGGATGAGAAGTAGGGAAGATATATGATGGATGAGAAGTAGGGATGATGGAAGAGAAATAGGGATGATGGAAGAGAAGCAGGGATGATGGATAAGAAGCAGGGATGAGACACAGGGATGAGAAGTACGGATGATGGAAGAGAAGTACGGATGATGGAAGAGAAGTAGGGATGATGGATGAGAAGTAGGGATGATGGATGAGAAGTAGGGATGATGGATGAGAAGCAGGGATGAGAAGTAGGGATGAGGAGTGAGGAATGAGGAATGAGGATGTCCTAAAATGGATGCTGTACAACCGTGCACAGTCACCCACATAGCAGCCATCCACACAGGCAGACACAGAACACACACACACACACAAGCATTTTCAGTGAAGCCACACAATATCAGTCACAGAATAACCTCACGCACAGTCATTCACAATACATTGACAGATAATCACAGAGCAGCTACAAACAGGCAAGCACAGAATTGCCACACAGTCACGCACAAGCAATCGCAGTGCACCAGCCTAATAAACACAGATACATAAGATCGAAACACAGGCAGTCACAGACAAACGCACACACAGTGGGCCCAGAGCTGCTAGGCACAAAAAGGGAGGAGGTGTAGCCAACGACCAGAGCTTCTGATTTTGGAACTGCTTACCAGGTTCGCGACCCGTGTGGGCTAATCATTTAAATTCCCCATCCTAAAAAAGATTAATCTGGCCATGTGTAATGGTGCTCATAGAAAACGCTTTAAAACGCTTGGGTTGAGTTTGCGCTATATAATACGCAAAAATAAATAAATAGCACCTTGACACAAAAAGAGGCATTACAACTGCATTTGTAGACAAAGCACATTCACTCAAAAACAATTTGCACTGATACACAATTGCAGACTATTCACACCCAACCACACACCAACATGAGCACAGAGGCACACGGAAAAGCTGCACAGACAAAAATATAAACACCAGTAAGTCAGAGTGGATGCACACACAATCACAAATCAGCCACTAGCACAGGCAGTCACAGACAAGCCCCACAACTGGTTATTAATAGACATGTCACATTAAGAGCTCACACACAGGGGCGGGGCGGAACCGAATCCTCTGCAGCACAGGGAAGCCCCCAAACTTTCAGGGGGTTGTGTGGGGGAGGGGGGCGGGGACTTTTTACCGGACCCAAATTGAGCCCAAGCTAAATGAATATCTGTGAGGCATGAAATCCTCTGGGGCCTGTCATTAGAATTTACAGAGGGTGGCTATCATTTTGCGTTACAACACTGCTCACACCAAAGCTGTGCACACAGGTATATGCGGGGTAGTCTCATTACTGTGAAAAGCTGCAGGCACAGAGCAGCCGCGCACACTTGCAGAGGAACAACACGCGGACTGAGCCACAAGAAACAGAAACCTAGGTCTAATCGTTGAAAAGTCAACAGGGGGAAATAAAAAGGCAGCCGTACACGCATGTGGCCGCAGAAGCAGTCACGCACAAATTAACCCACTCCATGACAGATCATGCCGACACAAGGAGAAATCAGTGGTCGAAATGGAAATATGAAAGCGTAGGTAAATCAAAACCGAGCGTACCTGTTAGATACTGAGAAGTGAAGGCATTCTCCTATTAAAGGTATTGCCACCCTGCTAAAAAATGCAGGTATTCTCCCTTTCAATTTAAGGAAGTGCAGGAACTGAGTAACAGTGAGTACTTGCACATTAAACCACTGTAATAAATAAAACAGAAGGCAGACACGGAAAGGCTCAGGGTCCCTTCTAGGATGGGAAAATCGGGAAATCTAACAGCAACCAGTCGAAAGGAAAAAAAAACAAAAAAAGCGCTGCTACAGTTCACTCGTAGTGAAACCTATTGGCAAAAGTGCAATTATCTACATAATCGACAAAAGTGCAATTAACTATGTAACAGGGTGGATGTCATGCAAAGTGTTCGACTTCTGCCCAGCGAGAACGCGCTGCAAAAAAAGATTAAAAGTAGTCCTCATACTGGACGGAAAACAGCGAGCCACGCATGTTTTCAGTACTTGGTCACTGCGCTCGAGGAGGGCTAACCACTGGAAAAGGCATGACGTATGCATGCCTTCCACTAATGAAAGCAAGCAGATTTTAAAAGGCAAGCCCGCGAACCAATAAGAGACACTGATGTCACATGGACGGTGCTCTAAGCCCTTTTCTTACTACTAAAGTGTCTCACAAGCGCATGCGTCGCAGGCTCAACCCTAAAAACTTGCTTTGCCTATTGCCATTCCTAATAAGATTCTAACAAATATAAGAGCGTGGATTTCAGCTGTAACACTAAGTGATTGCAGTCCCAGTTCTAAAAGCAATATTTGATTACAACACAATAGAGGAGGTCACAGGCTCTATTTAACAGTTCTCCTTTGAATTTATCAGAACTACAGTTTGAGTGAAAAGGTCACAGGATAACCATAAGAATAACGACTGGGACTATTTTTGCTTTACATTCTCTCAGATATGGAGTAAGTGAATAATCCCCCTAAAGTGCTCTGAATTTCAAGCAGACCGTTTAAGGTTGTTAGTGGTTTACTCAGAAAAGATAACACCCAAAACATTAATGCAGAATGTCTAGTTTCTCCCTCCCGAAGTACTCGCCACCAAACATTCTTAAGATCACAAAATTAGGAGTTTTGTGCATATTAAGTCTCAGTTTATTTATGCTACGATATTGACATTTCAGATCTTGTTCCCTTTGTAGATTT
Source organism: Pleurodeles waltl (assembly GCF_031143425.1). Classification (NCBI taxonomy): domain Eukaryota; kingdom Metazoa; phylum Chordata; class Amphibia; order Caudata; family Salamandridae; genus Pleurodeles; species Pleurodeles waltl. Next base: position 531,106,601 of record NC_090446.1, on the reverse strand, counting down.
TAATCCTATCAAGAAAAACTGGCTGTTGTAGGGACGGGCCCAACTTTCAGTTCACAGCTGTCTGTCAAAGCACCAAGAAGAACATTTATAAACAATGAAAAAGGAGCGAACACGCATCCCTATATTCGGCGACCATTCTCAAAACCAATGGGTGATGAGTTTGTCAGAATGGCCCACCTAAACATATGGCCAAGTGGAATCATAAAGTTGTTTTAATAAAAACAAGAACTGTATGTAAATCTCATGCTTCTTAAATTTGGACAACAATCTATTCTTTTCCACCATATCATGAATTACAACTCAAGCATAGCTATCACACTAGGGGTAAAAGGGAAAAGACATTCAACTCATCCAAAATATTGCATTGGCCTACTTGTCCTAGAGTAGTATTCAATCTTTCTTGCACATCAAAGCAGTGTCTTGTGAAAGCGTGGCAGCTTTCCTTGCTCTAGATCTAAAATTCTCCTTGTTGCAGATCTGCAAATGTTTGTGAGCAGTCAATCAATCAATCAGTTTTTGTAGAACGTGGCTACTCACCCGTGAGGGTCTCAAGGCGCTGGAGGAGAGGAGAGGGGCCTCATCCGAAGAGCCACGTCTTGAGGTTCTTCCTGAAGATGGTGATCGACGGGCTTTGCCTGAGCTGCAGGGGGACGTTGTTCCAGCTCTTAGCTGCAATGTAGGTGAAGGATCGTCCTCCGGCGGTGGTTTTGCAGATGCGAGGGATAGTGGCAAGGGCCATCTGGGCAGAGTGGATGGATCTGGTGGGGGTGTGGAAGGACGCATGGTGGTTCAGGTAGGCTGGTCCTGCGTTGTGTACGACCTTGTATGTGTGGGTGAGTAGCTTGAAGGTGATTTGTTTATCGACTGGGAGCCAGTGGAGGGTCCTCCGGTGTTGGGAGATGTGTTTTTGGGAGGTCCAGAATGAGTCCGACAGCTGTGTTCTGATGAGTTGTCGTTTTTTGATGTTACTGGTCAAGGTGGCGGCGTAGAGGGTGTTGCCGTAGTCGAGCTTGCTTGTGTTTAAGGCGTGGGTGACTGTCCTGCGACAGTCTGCTGGGATCCATCTGAAGAGCTTCCGAAGTTTGCGATGTGTGTGCCGGCAGGAGGAGGCAACTGAGTTTACCTGGCAGGTCATGGATAGGGAGGAGTCGAAGATGATGCCTAGGTTGCAGGCATACTCAGTCAGTGCAAAGGGGGCGCTGAGGGATGTGGGCCACCAAGAGCCGTCCCAGACTGAGATGGCGTTTCCGAAGATGATGAGCTCAGTCTTGTCAGAGTTGAGCTTGAGGCAGCTTCCTCTCGTCCAGGTGGCGACGGCTTCCATTCCTGAGTGGAAGTTCCTTTTGGCTCTGTCCGGGTCTTCGGTGAGGGAAATAATGAGTTGTGTGTCATCGGCATATGACACAATGTTCATACCGTGGCTTCTGATGATGACAGGAAGACTACTAACAGTTGTAGCAGTAGTCATGCATCTGGTTAAGTCAAACAACCTTTGCTCCCAGAGCCCTTCCATTTTTTGAATGGCAAAGAATTATACACATCTCCATCCGGCATGCTACGCCCAATTTAAAGGAGTCTGTCAAATGATGCAAAGAAATATGATTTTCTAAAGTCTTTGGTTTAATGCAGGTAGAATGTTTATGTACAATTAGTAAATTGTTTTTACTGGGAAAGGTGTCAAGAAAACAGGCAAACTTTCAGTATTTCCAAGTAAAAAGGCAAAGATTTAATATTAATTGCAGATTGGCAGGCTAACTTTATATGTGTAAAAACTTAAATAATATTCTTGAATCATAAGAACGTCAAGATCTCCAACTATATTTTATAATTGAAATTCAGTCCTAGTGGGAGCATGGTCTTCCAGGAAATGAACTGCACAGACACCCAGTAAATGCGCTGAATGACAGTCTCCGTGCTTCCCCAACTGGTTTACCTGCTGGGGGGAGGTTCTAACCGAACTCCTCAAATTCCGTGATCCTCTGGGAGGGCATTGTTCAGTTGTTTTTGGAATCAGGAAAGGGCTATCTACATGGCCTCTAAATCCATGAATATTTCCATTCCAAGTCAGCTGAATGGAAGAGCAAAATATACAAACAAAATCTGAAGTGGCTTTATACATAACAGATAAAGGTTTTGTTGAAGGGAACATATGCAAAATATATTCCACTTTAATGTATAAGATTCACTTTGTATTTTGCTACTGCTGCCTTCAAGATTCGTTTATCTGGCTTAGTGAGAGATCCATACTCTAGGTTCTCAGCAGCCATGTTTTAGCTAAAGGAACACTGATGTGATGTAAAACTCACCTCTCCCACATGGCGAGTAATTGCTAGAATTGATTAAATTAGTGCATCAGCTGACGCACTCCATAGGTCCATGAAATGGCATTCTCCGAACCATGCTGATGCCGTTAGAATGATGGTGCATCGCTCATCTTCTGGAGGAAGCAAGGAATTCAGGGATGGAAAAAAAAAAAAAAATAGGTACAGATCCCCGACCACAGAATCAAAAGCACTTGGAGGGGTCATACTGATACAAGTTTTGACAGCTGAACAAATGTCTAATTTGTCGCAATTTCAATTCCTGTCGTAGTTTGCCTGTAATCTGTACATTCACAATTCAACCAGCCAAAATTGGACACTAGTGAAGATCTAGTTCTTCCTATGCAAAGCACATTTGTAAACCGCAGTGAAAGAGCACAGAATGCACAATGAGATGCAGCCTTGCAGAGCTTTGTTTTTGCGGCCTGTGCCAAGTTTGAAATTATAGTTTTTTTCTAACTTAGTTTTCTGCTCTCTGCAAACAAACGGTCTCCACTGAACTCTGAGTCCCAGCTTGAGTTGTGAGCATTTGTAGACTTTGGAGGGGACAGCACATTTTTTTACACAACTTTCAGCACTACATTTGTCACTGTTGGCTTCTGGAGATGGGGCATACTCTAACCTGTTTTCCAAGCAGGTGATAAATGTGCACCCCAAGACGTCAGAGGAACAGTGACAAGGTCACTATAGAGTTGGTGAAAATAAGAGGTGCTGATCTGAGGCAACACACAAAGTGCTGATTGTTGACCCTGAGATAGTTTGTCAAAATCTTCGGTTGATGAGGATATGGAAGTGCATCCTTTAAACCCATTGACCAGATATGCTTGTCACAGTCCGAGCAAAGGAGGTCTTGGAAAGTAACCGTATGAAACAGTCTTCGTTAGCGGTGCTCTTTGCTTGCAGACATGCTCTACCTTTTGTTCTTATTTCGTTAACGCTGCTGACTGCTTTGATGAGGGTAATCTATATGGGACGAGATAACCGCCTCAGATGGAATAGGTCTGCTTTCTTTACTAGGAAGAGTACTGTCTCGGTTTCATTCCTTGTAATGCTTGCCATATAAATCGCGGTAATCACAGACTGTCAAAAATGTCTGCGTCCACCTTTGATCGGAAGGAACTACTGCATTACCAGTTAGCTCTCGTGTTCTGGGAATTTTTGTAGACCTGCTGCAGCATATATTACCTTGAATAAAGTTGCAGCAAATGTATTTATGACCTTGCTAATAGCATCCATCTAGTGTCAATCTGTTATGTAGCATGTCACATTTCACACGTTTAATTTGTGGTGTGGTACAACACCAATGAACTGTGTATTTTGACTTGGTTTAACCGACAACCAGGTGAATTTTCAGGCACCTTATATTTTTTCCTCCATTGGTGAGGTCAAGAAAGGTTGTAGCAGAGTTCTTCATGTTTTACCTTCGTGTGAGCAACTTTAATATGGGGACTGATTAAACAATGTAGGGTGGTTCAACTTTGAACTGACCCACAAATCTTGATTTCTTAGTAGCAGGCATCAGAAAAAACAAACAAATAATTATTTCTCCAGGAGGCTGTGTGAAATGTATAGATCTCATCTGATGGCAACTTTTGTTCACTATATTCCTCACCTGGTGTGTCAGCTGGTTTGTAGCTGGGGGGTTGTGGAGCTTACCCCCTGAGCATGGGTTCTCATTACCTACTTCTTCTGCTCGACCTTCATTATCTGTTTCAAGAGGTGGAGGTTGGATAGATGTACATCAGCCAAAGTATTCCTCTCAGAAATCTGCTGTTGTGGATCTGCAGGTGTCATAGGTAGTGGTGGTCAAAATATTCATGACTCATTTGGCAGTGAGGTTTAAGTCTTTGCTGTTGGTGATGCGTGTGGAAAACTGAACTCTTGCATTATTTAAGCAAGACTAGTGAATTTAATACAAGGTGCACCTTTGGCAGTGAAGGGGCTCCGTAGCACCTACAGCATAGTTTCACTTTGTTTCTCTTCCTTCAGGTAAGACATGTGTGTTTCTTAGTCAGTTTGCGGGATGCTGGTGCTTTGTGTAGCTCGTCCACACTGAAAAAGACATTACCTCATATTTCTCTTCTGACACAGGGATCTATGATGCAATAATTGGTGTTATCTTTAACTGAGATAAATGTGTTGGAGGTACAAGAATCAGCAGTCGTTGGAGAAGAACAGTTCTGCAGCACTTGCATAAGGGTTAAACAAATTAATGACAAGACAGCAGTAAGAAAACTGGATCATGAAGATGCTAACAAATTTTCTTGTTGTCAAGGTCTTAGTCAACAAGTTAAGTGGCATAATTGTTGTCAACCTTGTAGATCATTTTATGGCTCAGCTGACAACGGCACTAGCAGTTTCTGGATGCCTTCTTAGAAGGACAGAGTTTCTATTAAAATCTTTGATTCCGGAATTTAAGATATGCTACTGATTTACTACTACACATTCTGTGGTCCACACTCTGAGACAGCCACAGAGGGATTACAAGCAATCGGCCGCTTTCTGAAAACTGGCAAAACATCACATCTGACAGATGGGACATGCAGATCATCCACAGGGTTATGCCCTATAATTTCTATCCACTCCACCACACCTGCCCCCAAAAGTGGAACATCTATGAATGGAACATTTGTCTATCCTATACCAGGAAGTACAGGCTCTTTTGGCCAAAGGAGCCATATAGGTGGTTCAGGAATAGGAAGTGGGGACTGGCTGCTGCTCCCTCCTGTTAATTACTTGTGTCAAAGGACAGAGGCCTCTGTTCTATTCTAGACTTCTGACCTTTCAGTGCCCTCCTCAGACTCAATCACTTGGACTGCAGGACAGCACTCCGCTTTTTCATTGATAGTACCTGAGAACATTGAGTGGACATTCAGCTCTTTGTGGAGTTCTCTGGGGCAAAGAACAGCAAGGGGTTGCAGAAACAGACCATCTCTTAATGGATAATCATCTGCATCAAGATCTGCTACACATTGGCTAAGAAGCACCCATTGGAAGGCCCACAGTCCCACTCCACCAGAGTCAAAACTGCTAAAGCTGCATTAGCAAACATAGGCGGTCATTCTGACCCTGGCGGTCAAAGACCGCCAGGGCGGAGGACCGCGGGAGCACCGCCGACAGGCCGGCGGTGCTCCAATGGGGATTCCGACCGCGGCGGTAAAGCCGCGGTCGGACCGGCACCACTGGCGGGCTCCCGCCAGTGTACCGCCGCCCCATTGAATCCTCCACGGCGGCGCAGCTTGCTGCACCGCCGCGGGGATTCCGACCCCCCCTACCGCCATCCAGATCCCGGCGGTCCGACCGCCGGGATCCGGATGGCGGTAGGGGGGGTCGCGGGGCCCCTGGGGGCCCCTGCAGTGCCCATGCCACTGGCATGGGCATTGCAGGGGCCCCCGTAAGAGGGCCCCTACATGTATTTCACTGTCTGCTGCGCAGACAGTGAAATACGCGACGGGTGCAACTGCACCCGTCGCACAGCTTCCACTCCGCCGGCTCGATTCCGAGCCGGCTTCATCGTGGAAGCCTCTTTCCCGCTGGGCTGGCGGGCGGTCTGAAGGCGACCGCCCGCCAGCCCAGCGGGAAAGTCAGAATTACCGCCGCGGTCTTTCGACCGCGGAACGGTAACCTGACGGCGGGACTTTGGCGGGCGGCCTCCGCCGCCCGCCAAGGTCAGAATGAGGGCCATAGTGTCTGTCCTAGATATGTCATGAAACAACATGGACATCGGTGTACACGTTCTTAAAGCACTACTGCCTGGACAGTCAGATCTGTTGAAATGGACATTTTGGCCACTCTATCCTGCAGGACTTTTTAGTCCGAGTCATCCACAGACACCCCCACCTGGTAAGGTACCTTTTTGGTATCTATCTACATGGTCTCTGCAGTTAGAAGTAGCTATCAAAAGAACAGGTTACTTACCTTGGGTAACGCTCCTTCAAGTGGCTACTTTAACTGCAGATTCCTCCCAGACCTTTCCACCTCCCTGTCCTGTGGCACAGTCTCTTACATATAAAAGTATCCCAATGTAGGAATCTGCACAACAATCTTTTCAATTCACTTACATACCTACACCTGCGAGACAGGACATCTGTTGCACATTCTCTGGATAGAAGCAGGCCCAGCTTGGATTTCTAATGTGTTGTCATTAAATTATCTGAAGATCTGGACCTCAAGGATGATCAGTCTCAGGAACAGATAAACACTCAGTTTAGAGAGGGACCTGCACACAGCCTTCCGGTGCTTTGCCACACAAAGCTTCGTCCAGCAATCTCAAATGGACTTCAGGTTCATCTTAGCACAGTCGCAGCAGGATTTGGAGTCATGCGAGGAACACAAGCACCAAAGCCACACCTCATGGGGATCCATCACAGACATTTGCTTGTAAAAATCTTTACAAGGCTTTGAGGGAAATACCCCCTAACACACTGGTAAAGGGTTTAGGCCAAAGAAAAATGCCTTCACAAAGGAATTTAAAAAGGAAATTATGTCAGCATGCATAGGTGGTGCTAATATACACCTCCGGTGATCAGAAAAGAACAATTTCTTAAACAATTTGGTATTTTATTAATAAAGATTAAGACTGAGCTGACCTATTTGATGACGATAAAAGGATTCCTTCTCTTGGACAGAGATATCCTGTTGGGCTAAGCTGAGTTTATTTAAAATAACTGACCATGTCTTGGGATGGGTGGGTGGGTACCTTGGTCCAGTGTACAACAATTGCTTGATGCAGGTAAAGAGCTCTGCTGGCCTTACACCAAGATATGAATATTTTATCCAATTTGGACAGGACCATTTTTGATAAAAAGGATATAGTATGAGGTTTAGCCGAGGACCACAAAATGTCTGGTCAGAGCAAAGGTGTAAGCAGTTGTTAGAAAATATGAAAACTAGATACCTTCAGTAAAATAGCCCGTAAACGGGAAAATGAGGCACAGATTAAATTATTTAGGATTGTATGAAAGAAATCAATGAACTTAACTTTAAAATAAATTAGAGTTGCAAACGACACAAGAATGCAGTTTTATTGCTAAATCTCTAATTCACAGAACACAGGCATTTTTACATAAACCCAACCATGAGATAAAAACCTCAGTGTTTTAAGTGCTCGGCTGAAGCAGGAAGTTTGATTCATACTGTATGTTTGTGCCCAGAAATAAACCAATTTTGGGTGAACATTTTTGGTTAAATTGAAGAGGTTATGTGGAAAATTATTATGGTATCAGATTGTACTTTTGAGATATTCACCCACTCCGGTGGGTCTCTGTTTGTGGGAAATATCACATTTGCATAGCTGGAGAAGCAATAGCTCCGATATCAAAGTGAAGAGTTTAAATTGTTCCCAGTGTCAGAGAGTGGGGTAGTAAAAAGACAAAAGGTACATAAAAGTGAGGAGATACATGCAATAAGAATAGGAGTCTGAAAAAAAAAATGGACATTTTCTGCACTATTGTAAATTGTCAGCTGACTGCACTTTATCTTTACTATACTGTAGAATGCATGTGTCATTCTGAAGGAATGACAGGTGGCAAGAATTCAGAAGGGACAGAAAAAATGTAATGCTTAAGAATGGAGTTGGGTTGATAAAATATAAAGTTAAAAGTAATGTAAATATTGAAAGATGTACAGATTTGAAATCTGTTTTTCTTTTCCCCTTTTTAAGCATGTATTTGTAGATGTAATACAGGTGTATAAACTCCCAGGTTTAAAAAAAAATTAAAATAACACAATAGAAAGACTCTACAGAGCATTTGCCATGCACCTTAACCTGCACTTATCATACCTATGAAGGGTACTGAGAAGTGGGGCGCGGCTTGGATGGAGAAGTGCATGGGTGCCTGACTGCCTCTCCTGGCGGCGCAGAGCAATTTTGACCGATTCTCCAGCTCTAAGTTCTGCAGGCGCCAAACACAGAACGGATTCCGATATCAGATGGACCCCTGACAAACATGATGAAAATGGGAAGAAGGTTAGATCTGCATTAAACACCTTTATTCTTGTCTTTCTCTCTCATCAAGCGCAACACGCGCATTCTAAAATGGTGGCGTCCCGCTTCTGAATCAAGCACGTTGCTCGACAGCAACTCTTGAAGATTACTGAATGAATATTGCACACCTTGCACTTTCTCTCTAGAAAGCAGATGCAACTATGTATTCACTCTCTATGTCATTGTCTGCGTCAAGGTAACAAACCAATCATCTGAAACACAACATGCCTGACCTTAAAATGGCACCCATGCAGAAACTATGCACATTTCCTTTCCTACTATGATTAAATATCTGTGAAATAATTGTGAAAACAAGCACACTACTACTCACAATGCTTCAACTTACCAGTGCAAACATTCCAGTGAACTTGACATTTGGCGAATTTAAAGTCAGCATTGCGAAATAAACGAGATGTCATAGCATAGTCACGCAGACCTACAACTTCGGAGCTCTCTACACCCAGCCCTGTTAAGGGGATACCAAGGTCTGACATCCCCGGTGATTGTGGAATCTGTGCAAAATTTGTACTCAATCCGTGCTTGCTACTCCCACTTAAACATTGCCATCTACAGCTGACCGCCATCAACTTCGACCATTAGCCAATAACGTTATTCAGGTTAACCAGAACTCAATATTGCTGAGTAGGGAACCTAAACCTCATGTTCAATGCTCCAAAACAGAGCCAACCTTTCCTGATTCACCAATTAAAAGTAAAGCTGATAAACAGTACGATGGATATGATCCTCCAAAAACTGTCGGAAGTGCATGACCTCACTAAATATTTTTATTTTTTTTAAAACGGACTCCATGCAGCTTGAACTGACGGCTATCACAGCAGAAATCAACACTGTCAACAACAAACTATTAGAAGCAGAACAAAGAATCAGTGACCTGGAAGACGTCAAGAACAAATCTACCAAGGACCTTCTCTCTTTTCACGCAATAACGAAATCTAGGAAAAAAGACATTGCTGATTTTGAAGACTGGAATAGGAGAGGTAACTTGAGAATTTTTGGGATTCCTGAAGGGTCTGAAAATAATGAGGGCTCCCCCAACTCGTGCGTTTCCTTTCTCAAATCATGGCTACCTCAAGTTCCAGGCCTCCAAGTTGACAAATAATTTGAACCAGATATAGCACATAGAGTTCCAACATTCAAACATTCTTATGGGAGCCTGACTAAACCCAGACCAATAGTTTGCAAACCTCTGCGTTACCAACATGCCAAAGGAGTCTTGCGCTACATGCGTAAAAATAAACCATATTAATTGGAATGGATCTTAAATCTACATCTCACAGGACTACTCCAAAACAACAGTAGACACAAGAAGAGGTTTCTTGGCTCTAAGTGACAGACTCAAAGATATGAAAATACAATTTTCTTTTGCAGGTCCGGCAAAGTTCAGAATCATAATAGATGGGAAGCACCAAATATTGGATGACCATATTGCTCTAAAAACGTTCCTTGATGAACTGGGAGGACAAGAAATGGAAACATCTAAAAACATTTCAAACAAAAGGAAAACCTGAATTTTGTCCCCTAAAATGCTCACATTTCACAGAAATTGAGAACTCCTGAATCCCTCCTTTTCTACAATGCTTCCTCCTAAAAAGGTTATATTATATACGTTTTTCATGATTGAGTTTAAGGTTTACTTGTTGTATTGGCTGACCCTCTTTTTCTACCCAAATGTAGATTGTTACAGTTATCAGGATAATTGGAGGGCCAATAGGTGAGATTTAATTGCTATATGGACTTCCTCAATACATAACTTGCCAAGGTTAGTTCATAATAACTAATTGTCTACTAAATGTATATTCATATTTACTAACAGTATACCATCATACATATCCTGTTTAGTTTGCTTAAGATTTGGATTGTACAACCTATTGAACAGGTTATATGTGATTAACTCGCATGTTATACCAAACCACTTACATCATATGTGTTACCCATGTTCCCAATTTTCAGTAGATTTCCACCGTACATTTACAGTCATATACATGTGACTTTTCCTCTGGATGTCCATCATAGTAGCGGTATACGATGGAGACATCACAATGTATACGCCGCGTCGCCTCAAGGGGTGTTTCGTTCTTCTTTGTCACCCACTCCATGTCGTTTGTGGAACGTTAGGGGTTGGTGGGGTGGGCAAATGGGTGGGGAGTTTTTTTTTTTTTTTCTTACTTTCTATATTTTTCCATTCTTTTCTTACCCTTTATTCTTTCTCTTGTATCTTTTTGCTGAGAATTTTAGGGTTGTTACGACTGTGACATTCATACTAGACTTAAACTACTCCACACAACATATTCTTTATAAGACTTCACCATACAGGACGAAAGTTGATACGTGCTATGGTCTTTACACACAACACTTATTGGAATACTTCACTTTACTGTGAAAAAAGGAAATATAAACACACTCAACTGGTGTATACATAAGATAGTATATTCGTCCGAAAATATCCTTCTACCATAGAAGTAATTGTAAATCTTGTTTACTCTAACAAGGTTACATATTCTCTAGGTCTTCTATTAAACCTATTTTTTAAGCACATCACTCTACACCACCATTATACAATACACAATTATGGCTAATTCTAATATGATAGACATCAACATTGTGTCTTTGAATGTAAAGGGTATTAACCATCCTATGAAACGAAGAACAATAATGAACTATCAAAAGGAGATATTAGCCTCCTCCAAGAGACAAGGATTCCAGAGACAGAAGCTTTCAAACTCAAAAACAATTGGATTAATGACGTACACCGCTCTCCGATGATCCACAAAAAAAAATGGTGTAATCACAGTGATCTCCAAAAAAGCCAATTTAATTACTGAATCCTGTATCTCTGATGTAGATGGATCATAACCACCCTAAAGAAAATGAGACTAGATTACATGTTGTTTATATATGGCCCAAACATCGCGGACTGTGAAATCTGGAATACACTTTCAGGAAAATTAGGCCATCTACCTACCAATGACCTAATTATAGCTGGAGACTTCAATCTCCCACTAGATACCACACTAGACAGACAATCCACATGTTACTATCACCTGTCTAAATCACATAGGATCCTGAAAGACATTAGCTCTAAATATGACCTTAAAGCTACATGGAGACTTCAATTCCTGACTCAAGAGATTATACCTTTTATTCGCCTCCTCAAAATTCATATAAGAGAATAGACCATATCCTCCTCTCAGGTTCCCACACTCAACTTATCAACCAAACAAATATTTCACTAATAGTAATTTCCGAACACATATGCATCAATTCACTACTAACTGGGACCAATTCTAGAACCCATACCAAAAGAGGGCATTTAAATAATGAGATTTTAAATGACCAAGAGAATATAAAGAAGATTGAAAGTTCCATTTCTGACTTTCTCACAAATAACTCCTCCCTGGACGTACAGATGCAAACTCTCTGGGATGCTCTTAAAGCAGCTTTAAGAGGCTTATTAATAGAAATTAAAACAAGAATCAACAAGGTGAAAAACAAATCCTTCTGGAGAATGAGATTAGTCACTTAGAATCTTCCCATATTAAAACACTGGACAAACAGACCCCCACCTAACTTACAAAGAAATATAAATACAATAGAAAACGTAGTGAAAGAGCAGGTGTATGGATCAAAAAAATCAAAGATCTTGAACTCTGAGGCAAACAAAGCAGAAAAGATGTTAGCATCATACCTTAAACATAAACAAAGTCAAAAGAACATCACTTCAATTAAAGATAAGTTGATCACCCACAGCAACCCTAAAAAAAAAAAACATGGACCTTTTTATATGGAGCTATATTTCAAGGATAATCAAGTTACAAGTGAACAATGTAAAGAGTATTTAAATAAATTACAGGTCCCCACACTATCTGAAGAAGATAAAGTATTAGGGAAACCAATCTCCATAACTGAGATTACAGAGGCTATCAGAACACTAAAAGACAATAAGGTCCCTGGACCCGATGGTTTCAACGCCAAATTTTATAAAACATTCACTACCTCCCTTCAACCCATTCTAATAAATCTATACAACACCTATGCCTCTTCTGGGAAAATTAACGGTACGTCCGCTGAAGCAAACATAGTTATCATTCCCAAAGATGGGAAATATCTACTATTACCAAAGAATTCTGGACCAATCTCACTAATAAATCTGGACTGTAAGATCTACGCAAAATTCTTAGCCAAACGACTTAACCTTTTCCTCCAAAAACTAATCAGTAACTCTGAGTGGATTTCTAAAAAATAGGATTGCCAATGATAACACATGCCTTCTGTGCCACGTCATAGTGAGAGCCAAGAAATTGTCTTCAGCATCCATAGCAATAGCCTTGGACGCTAAAAAGGCATTCAACAAAGGGGGTCATTCTGACCCTGGCGGTCATGGACCGCCAGGGCCAACGACCGCGGGAGCACCGCCAACAGGCTGGCGGTGCTCCCATGGGCATTCTGACCGCGGCGGTACAGCCGCGGTCAGAAACGGGAAACCGGCGGTGTCCCGCCGGTTTCCCGCTGCCCAAGGGAATCCTCCATGGCGGCGCTGCTTGGGGATTCCGACCCCCTTACCGCCAGCCTGGTTCTGGTGGTTTTGACCGCCAGACCCTGGCTGGTGGTAACGGGTGTCGTGGGGCACCTGGCATGGGCACTGCAGGGGCCCCACCAAGATTTTCAGTGTCTGCCAAGCAACTGCACCCGTCGCACCCCTTCCACTCCGTCGGCTCCATTCGGAGCCGGCATCCTCATGGAAGGGGGTTTCCCGCTGGGCTGGCGGGCGGCCTTCTGGCGGTCGCCCGCAAGCCCAGCAGGAAACTCAGAATAACCGTGGCGGTCTTTTGACCGCGCAGCGGTATTCTGGCGGTTCCCGCTTGGCGGGCGGCTCCCGCCACCCGCCAAGCTCGGAATCACCCCCAAAGTCTCTTGAACATTCCTGGAACAGTCCCTTAGAACTTTTAATCTCGGAGATGACTTTATAAGAATGGCCATGGCCATGTATAGTAGTCCCAGGGAATACATCTCTGTAAATGGCCTTGTATCCCGATTTGACCTTGAAAAAGGTACAAGACAAGGTTGCCCACTTTCGCCCTCACTTTTTCTACTAGCCCTCGAACCACTATTTCTAGACATTAACAATAACCCCCAAAAATCAGGAATAGATTTTTATGGGAAATCAATCTAGCGGCTTACGCAGATGACATCTTGATCCTCTCTGAAGACCCCCACTCATCTATACAAGCCCTTATGGATATAATCGAACAATACTCTTGAGTCTCAGGCTACAAACTAAATAGAGACAAATCTGAGGTGAAATCTTTGAACCCGCTTGGTTCAAAAACATTACTAGAGGACCCAGGTCCAATCTGGCAGTTGAACTATATAAAGTGCTTAGGAATCGAGTTTGGGTCAAACTTAATCGACACTCTAACTTTTTGAAGGTTTAGATGCTCGTTATGGGTTAAACAGTTACTAGACGGCTGGTCACCAAACTTCATTACCTGGTGGGGCTGCTTAGAAACAATAAAGATGATATCTCCCTTGGTTAATTATCTAGTAAGTATGCTACCTCTTACACTCATTGATGACTTCCACCGTAAACTGGACAAAATTATCAATAATGTTATCTAGCAAGGCAAAAGACCCAGAATAGCCTAACACAAATTAAGACTACCTAAAATCCTGGGAGGCCTCAACCTACCTAACTTTCGAAATTACCAAACAGCCTTTCTTGCTAAACAAGGAACCTAGTGGCTTTCACCCGCAGAAAACCACACTCCACAATGGCTCGAAGTGGAAGAATCAATTTTGAGAAACCTAGACCCGGCAACCCTGCTTACATCCACCGATAAGCACATACCATACTCTAAATATATATTTAAGAATACCAAAAATGTCTTTCTCCTAATTAATAATAAATTGCAATCTAAATTGAAATCCTCTAATCTTGTGTCTCTTTGGTACATCTCAAACATCAAGTATAAAGGTCAGACTATTCACTGGCAATCCTGAATAAATAAATGTATATATTACCCCAAACAACTAGGCACTTCCTTCAACCCCTTAACCTTCGTGAATCTTCAAGAAATACATCATATTGAGAACCAGGAATGCTATAATTTCCTTAAATTAAAGTAGCACTAGGTAAGTCTCACTCGCTCCATGAACTTCCTTCTATCCTCCCCTACATTAATAAATCTCCAAACTAGGACACCAGGTATTTAAAATCTACCATTTTCTTCAGCCATACGCAACTGAATAATTTAGAAAGACTAGAGCTCTGGAATGGCCATTCGCAATCAGAAATTACAGATTCAGAATGGACAAACATTTGGAAATCAGTAACCCTACATAAAGTTATTCCTATACTCTCACAAACCAAATTTTGGTTAATACACAATATCTATTGGACGCCATCAAGCCTACACACAGTGAACTTAATAGATACACCTACATGCTGGAACTGTTGTGAAGAAAAAGTAGGCCTACCTCACCTGATCTTTTGCTATAGACAGGTCAAAATATTCTGCAATGAAGTTTTCTTATTTATTTCCAAACTTCTCCACATCAAACCAGAAAATATTTTTTCATTCTTAATCATGGATTTTCTTGACTCCAACATCAAAGGAGAACCAGATTGCTTACTTCTTGACCTCTTGCTAACAGCAGCGATCAAATCAATTACCACTAACTGGAAATCCAGACATAAAACTACTTTTGCACCCTGATTAAATTGGATAACTCAAATCCGTGGAGCGGATAAGACTGCTCTCCAAAGCTCCCCATGGAAATTGCACGCACCCAACATATGGGGCTCTTTGGACAAATTCTTTGCTTCCAATAAGCCACCATGAACAAACCTAAGGCTCTCACCCCAAAAGAAACTCATGAGTATCTTACTTTCAACCCTTATAATACATACCATAACCCACGACTAACATCAATGTCATGCGGAATCCCATTCCATTTCTTCTCCCTTCTTTCTCTACTTTACTAGCTCCTTTATTAGGTCTAGCCTCAACAGCGTGCATGCGTTGTCTGGAAGACCTGTTAGGGATGTAGGCATTTTTGTCCCACCTGCCGCTGCCTGCCACTTCCAATAGGTTGAAGGCAGTGTTGCTCTTGTTGTGCTGCTTTCTAAGTAGTTTGGAAGCCGATACGTCACTTCCTGTACTTGGCCGAGGAGCACCGGCCAAGTACAGTTTACTTACGCGCCTGATCAGTATAGGGAAAGGTGCAGAAGACATTGTGACGCGAAGGGTTAATTAGCTTGAGCAGTGTAGATGAGTGTGATGCCTGCTGAAACCCCAAACCCCAAACAATGTGGAAAAGTTCATGATATTATTTTCAAGCTTGTTGTGTAGAAGACTCCGTCTCAAACTTGAGAATGAGAGTACAGGGGGAAGATGGAATGAAAACAAAGGCTGGAGAAGGGCAGAGCAGCCAAGTACTGATAACATAGCTAGAAAATGCCAGAATGAGATAGAATCCAAGCTTCGAGTTATTTAAGCACTGAAGTGTGGGTGAGGGATTTGAAGCTCGAAGATGGCGTTGTGAAAGCTGCCATGGCCCAGCGCTGCCTCCCTGTTTTGCTGACCGTGATGCTTGAGGGGGAGAGAGGTTCAAGCAGACGGTAGAGGGCTTCCCAGCATTTCGTGGACTAAGTTAAGTTCCACACAAGGATGAAAGGCCTTTGTTTCTCTGCTCTATTATTATGACAGATTATTTATGCTTGCACTGTGTTTATAACCTGAAGTATTAGCTTGTTTATATTTTTCTTTCTAAACCACGTAGTATGAACCTGCTACAGTAACTGAAACATGCATTTTGGTGTGCAGTAAATCAAAGCTTATCTTAAGTATTCAGTTCGTTTATATTTTGCCTTCTGAACATCGTAGTGAGAGCCTGCTGCAGTAATTGAAAAATGCATTTTAGTGTGCAGTAAATCAAAGCTTATCTGAAGTATTCAACGCATTTATATTCTGCTTCCTGAACATCGTAGTGTGATGCATTTTGGTATACAGTTAATCAAAACTTATACCTGTCAATCAACTCTTTGCTTATATATATATATATATGCATAGATGCTCTTTGTAGTGTACTTATATATAAATAGATGCTTTTCATTGCTATTCTTATTCTACTATTGTTAATGTGCTAAATGCCTACATTTACCTGCAATTCTAGTAAACCTAAATTGTATTTATAATTGGCGTGTGGTCCTTCATTGAGTGTCCTTATTGATTTATACCGAACAGGTGTCAACCAGTCACCTGGATAAAACATTTTGATACCAGAAGTGGGGTACAAGTCAATAATGCCTCTTTAGGGACGTAAGAAAAGTGAGGCAGAGAGAGGAAGGCAGCATGGGGCAGAAGCCAGATCCATTCCCGGGTGGTTAGCAACTGACCCGTTCTCTGGTGTGGCAGGATTCCTGAACCGGGGGCAGCACCGGTGTTATGGGAGGCATTAGATGAGAAAGTGACTCCTCTCTTAGTGGAAGATGCGGTTGAGAGTGTGAAGCTAAGGGGGCGAAGCTGGAGCTCAAAGCAGCAGGGCAAGTGGGATGGCTTTTCCTGTCTGTGCTCCGTACGGTATACAGGAAAACATTAACACAAGATGCAGAGATAAGAAAACTGCGGGGTGAGGTTGCAGCCTTGCAGGAAAGGCAGTTACTTATGAAAGAGACCATAGAAAGTGCAGTGACTCGGGGTGATCAAATGGAGGCTAGGTGCACCGCATTAGCAGTACGAGTAGCAAAACAGAAGAGTAGGCAGAAGCCTAAAAAGCCCTCAACTGTGCAAGTGAGGGCACTGATACGCAAACAGAAGAGTAGGCAGAAGCCTAAAATGCCCCCAACTGTGCAAGTGAGGGCACTGGTACGCAAAGAAAATTGGGATCCATATACTTGGGATGGAACAGTCTCAGACAATGATGACTGAAATTGGAAGGATGAGGTGGAAGTACGTGTAACAGAACTAGGTGGAGTTGAAAGTGGAGAAGGACGTGTAAGCAAAATTGAAGGTGAAAAGGGAGTGAATGGTGGGCAAATACAGAATTCTCGTTTGGTAAGAGATTATACGCAGAGTGAGTTGTTGAAAAGAACCCGTATGTTTAGGCAGATGCCTGCAGAGCCTTTGTTTAAATGGTTGGTGAGATCGTGGGACACTGGAACAAAAGATGCACTACAAAAGAGGGTGCCACAAGATTGGGCCTCAGTGGAAATAGAACACATAACTGATGATCGGCCGGTCACCTTAAAAACATGGGTCCCCTTACTAGGTTGGACAAGAGAAGGAGGGGTTGGCAATAAAGTAGGCAGAGCGCAGGAGTTTGCCATCGTGAGGTGGAAATGGTATCTGCAGCAGAGGGCAAAACCGGGACCAGCAGGAGTGTCGAAGTTACAAGAAGATAAGCTAGGGACAGTGGACTTGCAGGCAATTGCCCCTGTGCCAGAGCCCTCTGAAATGGAATCCTCACCATTTAAGACAGCCCCGCCTTTTGAACAACTCACCGAAGAAGAACAGCAAAATGCATGGTTCACAGATGGTACCGCCCAGTACTATCAAGGAAAAAGACAATGGCAAACAGTCGCATTCCAGCCTGCTACAGAAACGATGTTGCTGCGAGGAGGGGATAATGAATCAATCCAACTTGCAGAACTGCAGGAGGTAGCAGCAGTGATCGAACAAGCCCCCATCGGAGAGAAAACATTTGTGTACACTGACAGTCGGGCCTCTTACCAAGGACTAGTAAGCTGGTCCCTGACTTGGCGCAACGATGGATGGAAAATTAAAGGCACCCCCATTTCGGGAGGCGAGCAGCTATGGGAAGAGATGTGGGAGAAAGGGCAAAACTGTCAAATCTATGTGGGACATGTGGATGCCCTTTGCCCATCGGATACCTCACTTGCATCTCTATTTAACAACACCGCAGATCAAATGGCCAAACCGCGAACGGTGGTCATCAAGGAGGAAGCTTAAGCTGCTTTAGCAAACAGGGCCCATGCAACATCCGGACATTTGGGAGCGAATAGCACTTATGCATGGGTATAGCAACAATAAAGTCCAGTTGCTAAAGAACAAGTGCAACAAGCAGTAAATGGGGGCCCCATATGCAACCAGATTAGGCAAATGCCCCTGCAAAAGAAGCCTAGCGGCCATATCAGAAGAGGAACTGCAGCTACTACGGTGTGGCAATCGGACTATATTGGGCCGCTACCAAATGAAGGAGGGAAAAGCTACATATGGACCATGGTGGACACCTACTCTGGCCTTATGTTGGGTATTCCCTGTAAGTCTGCAGACCAAAAGTCCACTTTGCAAGGGCTAAACTACCTGATAAAACATTATGGGGCACCTGCTGAGATCCAAACAGGTAGGGGCACACACTTTTCAGGGAAAACAGTGCCGGGCTGGGCGCAGGAACAGGGAATTCGGTGGATTGTGCACCTTAGTTATTATCCACAAGCTGTAGGTATGATTGAGAGATATAACGGATTGTTGAAAGAACAGCTAAAAAAGTTATCAGCACATGACAGACTTGCACAAGTGATTTGTGAACAAGCGTACCCCCCCCACATTGAAGAAAGATCTGCCCCCCCCCCCCCCCCCCATAACACCCAGAGAGGTGAGGGAGGATTTGGAAGCACAGGAAGAAAAGTATGGGTGAACCATCCAGGGAAAAAGCCAGAGGCAGGAGAGCTATTGAGTGAAGGGGTGGGGAGTACGTATATTGTACTTTTAAAGAACTCTAATGTACCTGTATTTGTACCTGCAGTGAGACTTACCCCACGGTCATAAGCGATGACATCTGCGTTGATGATAGCAGAGAATGCAGTTACGGACCTTCATGTCACTTGTGCATCTCAAGCCTCTAGCATAACTGATGACCAGGGAAATGTTTCACTTTGCAACGTGGAGGTACCTGGAGGCAAGTGGATGGCTGCCAAAGCTGTGACCTGGAAGTTAACTGGACAGCAAATCCGACATCCAACGGACTGAACGAGGTGCAGGGGACACCAGCAATAGTACAGGATTTGAGTTATATGTTAAACATGATATGTAAATATTGTGATACCAGGACACATGGTGGTCGTTACAATGAACTATAAAACCAAAGGAGTTCAATACTCCAAACCACCAGCCTTCATGTTTTATGTAACCTAAAGAAGCAAGATTAGCAACTTAGGCAACGTTTCCATAGTTCGATATAGAATAGGATGTAAGCAAGCTTTGCATGCAAGCATAATTAATCGTGTTGTGTTACAGATAAATATTGCCAAGGGGAATGTCTCAAAGTATGATCCATTATGTGCACCATGGACACCACAGTTGTGGCCCTTGCCAAAGTTACGTATTGGAAGAGATCTAGGGTCCTAGATAGCTGGGGCCACCGGAATCGGGGTAGGGGCCCTGAATTCTTTTGATGTTGAAGCCATGAGGAATAAGCTATCTTCTACAGGATATAGTACAGGAGAGGCCATAAAAGTAATTTCTCAACGGGGGCCCACACACTCACAAGAAGTATGGAAAGTCCTGCGTGGGTTGTATCGCGAATGGCAATGGCATAATTTCACTTATGAACAATACGTTTAAAAAAAAAAAAGGTTTTAAAACAGACAAGCAGTGTCCAAGGACATCCAGTGCATACTGTGGCAAAGCATTGTTAATCTACAGTATGCAGACTTTAACGCAGAATGGGGACAGCTTCAGGGTGAATATTGGAGACAACAATTGCATTTACCTAAAGGAATATGGGTAAAGCCCATACAGTTTCACTGTGAGGAAGAAATGTGTTATGCTCTTTTTGATATAGTAAGAAGTGATCTTCCTCCTGACATATGGTGCCCCTTTATATTACTCCCGTAGTGATAAGTAAAAGAATGATGGATACCTCACACTGACAAAAAGTGGATTGAGTAAACAAATCACACTGTAGATCCCACTAAATGTGCAGATTGGTCTAAGGGGTGGGTATGTACCCACACTGGACGGGTGCTAGATCCATGCCTTCACATAATACCGGGAGAATGCGAATGGTTACCTTATCCTATTAAACGGCACAGACTTATATCACATAGGGACAGAGAGCATATATTATGTCATTAATCATCCCTTACTTATTAACGGATTTATACAAACCACCGGAGAGCAAGTAATGTGTATGCGCAATATTACCAGCATTATTTACATAAGCATTCACATCTTGTACCGACCGACTAAGTTCACCATAATCACATTACAGACGCAAAGGCGTGCGCAGTTAGAGTGGAACATCTCACTTGTTGTTAAGCTACCCAGATTAGAGGCAATCAGGCACTATGCACAAGTTACCTTTGCTAAATTTGATATGGCAGCTAAATACACCAAGGATACAGCCATACTGATGACCATAAACGCTAAACAGCTTATGCACACTGCTTCATGCATCCAGCAAATAACTGAGCATCATTGGTATGACATCTTCTTAGGCTGGGCACTAGGAGCTATGAAGACGCTAAATATAGTGTTACAACAGCTAATTTGGTTATTGATTGTTTATGTTACGCTAATGACTATACTATGTAGACTATATGTATGCACAAAACAGCTTCATACTAAAGATGCAGGCGCTTAGAATAACGCTGACCAGTATTAGTAGCAACCTAGCTAGCGGAATGTCAAAGTAAATGATATCCGTTTCAGCATGCATCACGCTCATCTAAGGGGTGGAGTGATCAGTATAGGGAAAGGTGCGGAAGACATTGTGACGCGAAGGGTTAAGTAGCTTGAGCAGTGTAGATGAGTGTGATGCCTGCTGAAACCCCCCCCCCCCCAAACAACGTGGAAAAGTTCATGATATTTTCAAGCTTGTTTGGGTAGAAGACTCCGTCTCAACCTTGAGAACGAGAATACAGGGAGAAGATGGAATGAAAAAGGCTGGAGAAGGGCAGAGCAGCCAAGTACTGATAACATAGCTGGAAAATGCCAGAATGAGATAGAATCCAAGCTTTGAGTTATTTAAGCACTGAAGTGTGGGTGAGGGATTTGAAGCTCGCAGATGGAGTTGTGAAAGCTGCCATGGCCCAGCGCTGCCTCCCTGTTTTGCGGACCGTGATGCTTGAGGGGGAGAGAGGTCCAAGCAGGTGGTAGAGGGCTTCCCAGCATTTCGTGGACTAAGTTAAGTTCCACAAAGGGATGGAAGGCCTTTGTTTCTCTGCTCTATTATTATGACTGATTATTTATGCTTGCACTGTGTTTATTACCTGAAGTATTCAGCTTGTTTATATTTTTTTTCTAAACCTCGTAGTATGAGCCTGCTACAGTAACTGAAACATGCATTTTGGTGTGCAGTAAATCAAAGCTTATCTGAAGTATCCAGTTAATTTATATTTTGCCTTCTGAACATCGTAGTGAGAGTCTGCTGCAGTAATTGAAACATGCATTTTGGTGTGCAGTAAATCAAAGCTTATTTGAAGTATTCAACTCATTTATATTCTGCTTCCTGAACATCGTAGTGTGATGCATTTTGATATACAGTTAATCAAAACGTATCTGTCAATGAACTCTTTGCTTATCTATATATATGCATAGATGCTCTTTGTAGTGTACTTCTATATAAATAGATGCTTTTCATTGCTATTCTTATTCTACTATTGTTAATGTGCGAAATGCCTACATTTACCTGCAATTCTAGTAAAGCTAAATTGTATTTATAATTGGCGTGTGGTCCTTCATTGAGAGTCCTTATTGACTTATAACGAACGGGTGTCAACCAGTCACCTGAATAAGACAGCGCCACGTGTTTTCCTGTTGTTTGGACTGACTATTTTGCTTTTCTTTCCTGCCTCGGCTTGTGTTACTGGATTGTACGGATAAGTGTCCCTGATTTGTTTAGTTTATGTACCAGTTCGCAGCTGCTACATTTACTGTGATTGATTTTACGGCCACTGTGCTCACTTGTTTTTTCACTTTCGGCACTGTGCTGATAAGTGTTTATGTTTTTTGTTTACTTTGGGTGCCACGTTCATTACAGAAAGGCATATGTCAGCTTCATTTGCCGCACCCCCCAGGCTTGTTTTGCCTCTCGTGACACAGTGAGACTGCCAGCAGCGCTAGCAAGCGCTCTGACGAGCCATATTTACCTGCAGAAATCTACAGTGTGTTCTCAAGACAGCATCCCACGGACTAAGCCGATGCAGGCCCCTCACACAATAGAAATTTACAGCTGCTTGCTTGTTTTTATCATTTTTCCCCACACTGTTTAAATTCACTCTTTTCCCACTTGGTTTGCAGCTGCTTTTTTTTTTTACCTTTAAGGCCACCCAAATATGGTCAGTCAGAGGACGCAACATGGTACTGGAGGGTTGAGGACACTGAGGTAGATAAACGGACTGCGGGGAGGGGTAAAAAAGTTGACAGCTGAGACTGGGAGCAAATTGGTTTAAAGAATACCCCATCCTAGAAAGAATCGTCCAATTACAGCACAAGCTGCTGCAAAGCAGCCAACACAGCCAATCAGTACTAAGCCCCGCCTGCAAGCACCTGCTAGCACAGGTGTTTTAATTAGAAATGTATTAGTGGGTGTTTATGTATTTTGAATAATGAGTTATGTAGAAAATGAATAACGTAGAAAAGTAATGCACAAAATTGAAAATGTGACCTCGAAGAATGGCCACCAGTGTTCACGAAATGTACTAATGATTAATACTTATGAAATATTGAAAATGTACTAGACTAATGTAGTAATATGTCATATTAAGGGTTATGAAGTATGCTCTCGCTTATTAATTGTAGGCCATAACTTAGCGAGTGTCTTGGCCTAGTCTTGCCAGGCCTCATGCAGAAGCTGTATTTCTTAGCGTTTAATAAAAATGCTGACTGAAAGAATTAAACTGTGAAATGTCCATTGTCTTGTTCAAAGTGCTTAACAGAAGCTTTTCGTGAAAACCAACTGCAAGGAGTTGATGTTCCTGCTAGTGTAACAACTTATCTGTAATGTGTGTGAGATGTACTTTCCCAGGATGAAAACAATGAAGACACTGACTGGAGCTGAAGATGCAACAATATTGTTACCTGACGAGCCGGATGATGAGGACATCGTAAAGTGAACCAATCAACTTCAAGTGAAGAATGAAATATTAGAATTCATAGATTTGGTGTAGAAATATTATTGGGTAAAGTGTGAACGTATGATTAACTGACCAATAGGGAATATGGGGATAATTTAGGTGACTTTGATATAACACAACAGAGGAGAATTATTCAGAGATTAGATTTTGAGAGAAGATGATACTTTAAGAGAGATTCGAGATTCACCCTGACATTGGACTCATACTCGCTGACTGAGAGTCTGATGCTTTGCTGATCGATTGATGACCTGAGGACGAAGACTGATTCTGCTTTGCTGACCCATACCGTGGATAGGTAGATATAATGAAATGTGATCGTTATGCATTTTATGCCTTTTCTTTCTAGGTACCAACTGCACTGATAGATCCATAGCTAGATGTTTTTCCACATTTTTGTTCCTAAATTGTTTTGCATGAAGCCCAACATTCTGATGCTAATCTTATGTTAGTTAAATGCCCTCATAAATGACTGACGGTTACAGGGCCTAATGATTGATGAATGACCTTGCTCAATTCCATGTATGTTATAACTTTGTCGTAATTGACTCTGCTATTGATTTGCACTGTAGCTCTGGAATGTGTTGTGATTCAAACTTTGATTAGATTGCGTTTCTTCCACCGCTTTGGACAACCAGTATTGTTTTTATATGCGTTTCATTTGATTTTGAGATAAATCTACAGGACTTTAGTATTGTTAATATAAGGGCAATAAACTTGCTAAACTTTACAAAAGGTGTGGTTATTCATGGTTGAAAGGTCATGGTACGTGACATGTACTGACTTCATTATCAATTTTATTGATTACTGATTGTTGGTTGTGTATTGATTATTGATCTATGTACTGGAGCTATGATAAGAACTCCTTAATACAACTCAAAAGGTTCATCAACCTATTTGCATCCCCTTGTAAGTTTACTTATTAAGGTCTGACTCCACACACCAACACACCCAGGACTGGAAGCAGCACATCCAAACTTTCCTTGCAAGCTGCCCCACCAATCACAGACTAGCTTTCTACATAAAATCTAGTCAATACGAATTGGACCAAGAATGGGAAAGGTCAGGACAATGACAACAGATATACATACATCTCTAATTAAGAACTCGATAAGGTTTCCATTCAGCTGGGAAGCCCACCTTCAGATCGCTTATCTCTTGGACACAGTAGTGTGCAAGCGCCGGCAAACACCATTTTATGCTACCAGTTATGCAACGTCCCCTGTCCAGGGCCAGCTAACCCACTTCAAGAGCTCATTAAATTATCAATCAGGCAAACGACCCCTTGCAGTCGTTTCCGTTCTGATTCCGAATACATATTCTATATAAATGTCATCCCTAGTTTAAAAAAACAACTAAAACCCAATTGTAAATGAAAAGTAAAAATTTTGTATGTTGTCTTTGAGAAAAATGGCTACATTTAAAAGAAAACTACTAAATGCCCACAGGGCATAATAAATATTTACGTTCATATGAATTTTGGTAAAAAAAATGTCCTGTTTGGCAAATGTATCGGTTTTCCTTGGGTCTGTTTGTCTTCCACATATACCACCATTGAAGACAGACTACATGACGAGCAGTTTGGTTGAGGAGGGAGCAAAAGCAGCCATTTTACAATGCAGAAACGTTTTTAGAGATTGAGAAGTCTCGCCTAGTTTTCTTTTTTTTTTTTTTTAAAGTGAGTGGAAATCTACCACATCCCTGCGGTCTTGCCACTGATTACAAGAATAGCATAATCACCTTGTGAAGATATTAATCTGAATCCCACCACTGGACATTTTAATCTTTATATTGGTGCGCCCATGCTTTCAAGATCACCTGCTGGTCTTGTATTTGTTTTTTAGCTTTGAATGTCCAGCTCATTATTAAATGGCATCGTTTTTATTCCTACATCACGCAACAGCCTCATGAATGGGCAGTTGATAACCCATTTACTTTTCCTATTTGAGAGAATGATAGCTGTCAAAGGGAATGCTTTGGCGATATTTGGCTCTACCTCACTTTTTGCTGCAGATAAAGGAAGAAGGTAAATGGAAGTGCTTTAGTTATATGCAGGGCCACTTGAATTATGTGGCGGAGGGGACCAAATTATGCGGCTGGGTTGACCAATTTATGTGGCGAGAAAAGTCCAGTTATGTATTTACAACGCTGTGGTATCCTAGGAATCTTGGTGCGTGCGTGTCCGGCACGAGACGAAGGTGAGAATGTTGTGTTTGCTCGAGATGCAGCTTGTGGAATGTGAGAGCGACAGTTGAAGGGGAGAGAAGAGGACGCTGGTTGGTGTAGGGCTAATCGTTTGGCTTATTACTTAAATAAATCATCACCACTTCATTTAACTTTTGGTGTTGTTCGTGACTACCTCTCTGCCGCCCCTCTCACATTGGCGACGAGGTGAAAGTGGAACTGATTGGTTTCTGTGGATTCTGCGGAGGGGGAACGGTAGGCAGCTCTGGATTAATCTCTATTGTACTAGCGCCAAGAGCCCTGACAACACGTCTGTGGATCTTCGTGGATCTTCTCTGTCAAGTTGTTCACGCCCAGGTATTTCATTTCGTGCTGGCGTGTTTATTTTATTTTAATTGGCTTCAGTTGCCCTTCGAGTTTCGGCGCGCGAGAGCCAAACGCGCAACCCTAGCAACAGCAGCCATAGAAATAACACGTCTCGTGCTAGAGGTTTATACACGCAACCCTAGCAACAGCAGCCATAGAAATAACGTGTCTCGTGCTAGAGGTTTATACCTCGCCAGGAACTCACGCGCACCCCGACAACAGCAACTTTTGACGCTCATTGACATTTTGTGTCATCTACTGAGGCCAGTCTGCTCATGTAACCGTAACCTACAGACAGCCTTCATCTGTTCCTGTTCCTGTTTATTTCACTGCAATATAGGTAGTCATGTTTCTGCAATAGAGGGTTCATCATTGATTTTGGTGCCACTTCTTAATTCAGGTTTAAACAGCTTTAATTAATTGCTTCCCCTTTTAAACTATTTAAAGTTACTTTGTCTCAACCTGCCGATTGTGGAGTTGTCTTTCACTGATCATCATGCAGAATGTTCCTGCTGCACCATTTTTTTTAACCTCTCCTGGTGACCCACCCATATCATGGCAAAAGTGGAAAAAGGTTTTTAACAACTATGCTAGGGTGTGTGGCACTTCATTAAGTGCTGAAAGGAAGACTTCACTTTTAATGCACTGTTTAGGCACTGAGGGCCAAGAAGTCTTTGAAAACCTTCCTGATCTTTCAGATACAGACTCTACTGGCCTCGACGAATTTGATATTGGTCTAAAGAAACTGGACCTGCATTACTTACCAAAAGTAAGTACAGTTCTTGAAAGATACCAATTTGGAAAAAGGATGCAACGCCAAGGTGAAACAATGGAACAATATATTACTGAGCTGAGAAGGCTTGCTTCTACCTGTGCTTTTGGAAATTCTTATGAGGAACGTTTGAGGGATCAATTCATGCTTGGCTGCTCCTTGGAAAAAACAAAGGAGAGCATGTGGCAAAAGGACAACCCATCTCTAGATGAGGTTCTAGTGTTGGCTAGAACCTGTGAACATTCCAAGAAATGTGTTGAGGTACTTCGAAAAGACTCTACTGTATTTGACACAACAAGGGATGAAGGAACGTCGGTGAAAGTAATACATTGCAATAACACTGACAGTAAAGTTGGTGGAGAATCAGTAAAGTCAAAGAAAACATTTGCTGGGAAGTGTTTTAGGTGTGGGAATGTTGGTCACATGGCCAATAACAAGGAATGTCCTGCCTGGAAAATACTCTGTAGGAACTGTGGTAGAGTTGGTCATCTTGCTAGATGTTGCAGGGTGAAGAATAACACAAAGAAAGTAAGAGAGGTGTGGTGTGATGGTGACAGATGGTGCTGAAGCAGTGAATGTCGTTCAGGTTCTACAAACTAGTGTTGGGTCTTTTGATGGTCCTGTAGAGTCAATCTTGGTTAATGGTAAATCCCTCAAAATATTATTTGATTCTGGGGCAAAACTTACTTTGATACCTAAAATATTTTATGATCAGTATTTAAAGGGGACAGTCGACTTGTTAAAACCTGATGTGTTACCTAAGGGTTATGGTGGCGAGCCAATCAAGTTGTTGGGTTACTTTTGGGGAACGGTAGAGTTTAGGGAGCGTGTCATTCCAGCAAAAGTATATGTCTCTGTAAAAGGGGACTCTTTAATTAGTTGGTTTCATCAACGTGATCTCAGAGTTTTGCTTGATCCAAATGAAGACCCACCTGTTAGGGTGAAGGATAACCACACAGTTCAGTCTGTTTCGGAAGATGTGGGGGTTTGGGTGAAGGAGTTTCCAGATGTGTTTACCAAGAAATTAGGCTGTCTGAAAAACTATGTACACAAAATTAGGCTAAAGCCTGGTGCACAGCCGAAGGCAGCGAAAGTGAGAAATGTACCTCTGTTGGTGAGAGATAAGATGAAAGCTGAGATCGATAAGCTCATCATGAATGGGATTATTCAAGAGGTTGAGGCTTCAGAATGGGTGGCACCAGTTGTTATGGCAAGGAAGTCCAACGGCGAAGCTAGGCTCTGTGTTGATCTGAGGGATCTAAACAAGTCAGTCATCATAGACCACTATCCTCTTCCAAATATTACAGAGTTGTTGTGTTCGCTGTGTGGGGCAAGTCACTTCTCAACCCTAGATTTGACCTCTGCTTACCATCAAATTAATTTGCATAATTCTTCCCAGGAACTTACCACTTTTATAACACCTTTTGGCACATTCAAGTTCTTAAGAATGCCGTTTGGGTTGATTTCTGCAGCATCTGTTTTTCAGAGGGCCATGGAAAGGATTTTGAGAGGCATGGAAGGGGTGAAAATATATCAAGATGACCTTTTAATCACAGGGACTAATCTAGCAGAACACAAGAGATTGAGGATGGTTTTAGAGAAGCTACGAGACAATGGCCTGACTCTCAAAGCTGAGAAGTGTAAGATAAATATTCCCAACATTGAGTACTTAGGTCATGAGATTTCGGTGAAAGGAATTCGCCCAAAGGAAAGTTTAGTCAATACTATAAAAAAATTACCCAGTCCACAAAATAAAGAAGAACTTGTAAAATTCCTAGGCATGGCGGAGTTTTATAATAAGTTTGTCCCACGCTTTGCTGAAAGAACTTATTACATGAGACAATTGTTAAAGAAAAAAGCAGAATTTAAGTGGGATCAGGTATGTGAAAAGGAGTATCGGGACATCAAGGTGAGCTTGGATAAGGCAGCAGATTTAGGGAGCTTTGATGCACACGATGAGATTATTGTGATGACTGATGCCAGTTCTAAGGGTCTTGGGGCGGTTTTGTTACAGAAAAAACATGGTCAAATGAGGACTATTCTTTTTGCATCCAGATGTTTGAAGGGAGCTGAATTCAATTATTCGGTTGTTGAAAAAGAGGCGCTTAGGCCCGTATTTATACTTTTTGACGCTAAACTGCGCTAACGCAGTTTAGCGTCAAAAAGTTTTGCGCCGGCTAACGCCATTCTGAAGCCCCATGCGGGCGCCATATTTATTGAATGGCGTTAGCCGGCGCTAGCAGACCGGCGCTGCCTGGTGTGCGTGGAAAAAAACCACGTACACCAGGCAGCGCCGGCGTTGGGGAAAATGGCGTTAGGGCGTATTAAAATGGTGCAAGTCAGGTTGATGCCAAAAAATCGCCTCCACCCGATTTGCGCCATTTTTAACGACGCCCAGACGCCATTTACATGACTCCTGTCTTAGTAAAGACAGGAGTCATGCCCCCTTGCCCAATGGCCATGCCCAGGGGACTTTTGTCCCCTGGGCATGGTCATTGGGCATTGAGGCATGTAGGGGGGCACAAATCAGGCCCCCCTATGCCAAAAAAAAAAAAAATTATACTTACCTGAACTTACCTGAATGTCCCTGGGATGGGTCCCTCCATCCTTGGGTGTCCTCCTGGGGTGGGCAAGGGTGGCAGGGGGGGTCCCTGGGGGCATGGGAGGGCACCTCTGGGCTCATTCTGAGCCCACAAGTCCCTTAACGCCTGCCCTGACCCAGGCGCTAAAATCCGGCGCAAATGCGGGGTTTTTTGCCCCGCCCACTCCCGGGCGTGATTTTTGCCCGGGAGTATAAATACGACGCATTTGCGTCGCAGTCATTTTTTTAGACGGGAACGCCTACCTTGCATCTCATTAACACAAGGAAGGCGTTCACGCAAAAAAATGACGCTCTTTCCTCATACTTTGGCGCTAGACGCGTCTAACGCCAAAGTATAAATATGGCGTTCGTTTTGCGCCGAATTTGCGTCGAAAAAAATGACGCAAATTCGACGCAAACGGAGTATAAATATGCCCCTTAGTGTCTTTTGGGCAGTAAGAAAACTGAGGAAATTTTTGTGGGGACATAGATTTCAGATTGTGACGGACCACAAACCTCTGGTAGAGGTGTTTACAAAAAAAGGAATAGAGTTGATCTCACATAGAATCAGGAAGTGGGTAGTGGCATTGCAAGAATTTGTATTTGTAATCTCTTATATGCCGGGGACATTAAATTTTCAGGCTGATTGTCTGTCGAGGTTGTGTCCAGACACGGGAAAGGATGATGAGATCATTGAAAGAGGGTGTTTTGCGGACATTGTAGCTGACGAGGAGATAAAGGTCTGCGTTGTCACTGAGGGAACAATCTCAGAACCAATGTGGTTGGATGAATTGTCGAAAGACGTCACGTTGCAGGATGTAGTGAGTAAAATTACAAATGGTTGGGGTGTCAAAGAGAAACTGTGTGAAGAATTAACAGGTCACTGGCAGGTCAGGAATGAATTGTCCGTAGTTGGTGGGTTATTGATGAGAGGCAGCAAGTTGGTTCCACCAACTAGCTTGAGAAAGAATCTTATTAATTTTGCTCACTCAAGCCACTTGGGCATCTCCAAAACAAAGGAGAGATTAAGGAACGCCTACTGGTGGCCTGCCATGGACATCATGGTGGAAAGGGAAGTGAGGAACTGCTGTGAGTGCGCTTGTTCAGATAAGGTATTAAAGTGTAGGGTTCAGCCCATGGTCATACGTGAGGAATCTTCCGGTCCCTGGGTTGACATAGCCTTGGACATTTTAGGCCCAATTAAACTGAAGTCTGTTGACCGGTATATTTTAGTCTGCATTGACATGTTCTCCCGTTGGCCAGAGGTCAGATTTGTGAATTCGGTTGAATCAAGAGACATAATTAATTTTCTTGATGACCTGTTTGAAAGAGAGGGCTTTCCCTCTACTTTACTGACCGACAATGGGGTGCAGTTTGTTTCTGATGCAACAGAGTCCTTTTTAAGAGAAAGGAATGTGGTTCACAAAAGAACTGCTCTTTATCACCCAGAGTCTAATGGTGTTGTTGAGCGCTTTATAAAGGTGCTGAAACAATGCATGCAATTAGCACTTATTAATAATATTAAGTGGGAGGGTGAAGTAAAAAAAAAAGGTTCGGGAGTATCGTTTGACACCACATTCCACTACAGGGGTGACTCCTTTTCAGTTATTCAAAGGTAGAGTTCCTTACAGTGAGATTGAACCCAGATGGGTTAATGAGAAAAGAAAAGAGGTCAGTGATCAGGTTGATAGCATTGAGGGTTGGAGGGAGAGAGAGAGAGAGAGAGAGGTGAAAGAGAGAAGAAAGTTGAGGTATGATGAGCGAAAAGCTGTTAAAAGAACTGTATTACATGAAGGGGATGTTGTTAAGATAAGATCTCCAAGGAAGGAGGGAAAACCATCTAAGTTCAAGGGTCCATTTAAAGTCATAAGACTGTTTAGGAATGCAGTGAAAACAGAAGATCATAGGATTTGGAATCTGAATAGGGTGGCTAAGTGTTCGGGACCCGATGTAGAAGTTCATGACTCTCAAGGTATCTCACTGGATGTTCCTGCTCAGGATATCTGTATCACTCCAGGTGTTACTAAAATACGAGGCCCAGCTGAAACTCGACCAAAAAGGAATGTTTCAAAACCATCATGGTTCAGGGACTATGTCAAATGAACTGTGAAATGAACTGTGTTCTGTGACATCTTTATGGACTTTGTGATGCAATGTTCGTTCAATTTGTCTTAGTTTGTAAGCAATATTAATTGTTCAAAGGCCATGGGTAGTTTGTATTTTAGTTTTGTTATTCTGATATGGGGAAGGTGGTGTGGTATCCTAGGAATCTGGGTGCGTGCGTGTCCGGCACGAGACGAAGGTGAGAATGTTGTGTTTGCTCAAGATGCGGCTTGTGGAATGTGAGAGCGACAGTTGAAGGGGAGAGAAGAGGACGCTGGTTGGTGTAGGGCTAATCGTTTGGCTTATTACTTAAATAAATCATCACCACTTCATTTAACTTTTGGTGTTGTTCGTGACTACCTCTCTGCCGCCCCTCTTCATTTAACTTTTGGTGTTGTTCGTGACTACCTCTCTGCCGCCCCTCTTACATGTATTTACAACGCCAATAGCTCTCACATTTGTGAGACCAACTGCATTGCAAATGCTTGTTTTATCTCTTTTCCTCTAATACTTTACTTATTAGAATATAGGTTTGAACATGTATACATACTGGAATTGATTTAATACATTTGCCTAGGACATACAATGCATGTACTGTACACTGTTTTCCTCTGTTTTGAAAATTATAAAAGAATAAAAACCTTTCTGAACCAAAAAAAAAAAAAAAAACGAACTGAGAAGTAAGCAGCACTTTCAGTACATCTCCATGCCAGTGAGCTGTATGACCTGCCACTACCGTGTTGATACATTCATTGTTCACAAGGCACCTCCGCTCTAACCTGCGATGTATTCAGGAATGCTAGTTTCTTCTTCTCATTTACATGTTCATGTTGCTTCGATGCTCTGTATTTCTATCACATTTAAAATTCTGTTCTTTCCGTGAAACAATGTTTTGTGTCATGGTTGGTTTGAATAAGTTTATACTTTAAGATTTCACAGCTGTACAGTATTGACATGGCTTGGAGTTTTGGTTGCTACCAGAGTCACTCTCACCAGAATAAGGATTACTTGTGTTTCGTGTGTGTGGTAAAATTTCTATACAGTGATTATCACTGTACTTTCCTGTGGGATTCAGGTGAGCTTTATTGCATATCTTCAAGGGTGACTTTTGCAACTGGCGTAGGGTGACATAAGAGAATACGGAAGTCCGCATAAACCTGTAAATGACGTTTAGGAGAACTCCATTTGTCCATAATTTGTTAAAGCTGTCATTCTCTTGTAGAAGGCAACAGATTTGCGATTCGGTGATCCTTTTACGGCTGACACGAACCCCTGCACTTAATGTTGGCCTGACAACAGTTAACCATTTAGAGTACTTCTGTTATTTCCCAAACATCCATATGTGGGTTACAAATTACTAAGTACTGATGAGACACTAGATAAACAATTTCTGTAGTTGTGCCAACATCCTAAGTGGGTACATTTTTGGCGGTTAGGTTGCGTTTTAGTGTAGCACTGGAAAACAAGGCTGTCTTATGCTTGCTTTTAGTTTCTCCTGTTAGCACTGCAATGTTTGTTTTGCTTGTGGTGCATCAGTAGCTGGGACAGTAAAGTCCTGGGCATTGTTGAAGAAGTGAGCCCCCGCCTTCAGTGCCCAAATGTACTGTTGTCTGGATTCTTAATTCTGACTTTGTCAGAGGGAGACTTGAGATCATGGGTGTGCGCCATGACCTAGCCTGTCTCACGGACTACGGTTTTGTTGGACTGATGGAACGCTACTAACACCTTCACCAGGAGTTACGCAGGACAAGCACGGTGGTGGTAGCAAACTGTGTAGTGTTCAGTAGTACTGAACAGGACATTTTTACCCTGTGTCACTGGAGTGAGGTCTATAGGCCCACTCACCTTTTAAAAAGTTCAGCTGCTATGTGCATAACTCACCATTGGCCTACATCAGGTAGATGTGGAGTGCTGAGTAGCTCCAATGTCAGATTGGGGTCACAATTAGGCCTGGGCACTCCCAAAAAATATGGCCCACATTCCCTGTTTGTTCCATTCAAGGATCACCATGTTAGTATCAATGTAATCTGGCTGGTGATATTTTTTGTAGTTTGTGTGAACTCCACCCAAAAGCATTGGAGCAATTTACATGAGCATCAGTTACATTACACAAGATAAACATCATTTTTATTTAAGGGGAGTGATTTTATTTTAGGGGAGATTAAGTGATTTGGCCAGAATCACAGGATCTTGAGCAGATGTTGGGACTCTAACCTAGTTCCAGCGTCTGCAGCTTTGACCAAGGGGCTACATCCAATTTCATGCAACACTATCCCCCCCCCCCCCCCACACACACACACACACACCCAAGGCCTAAACGACAGTGGGGGTGAGGTGGCAACACCTGGCCTCTAGGCAGGCCACTTCTCTTACCCACTCCTCAGCCCACTATAGCCTCAAGGCCATGACTTGGCTAGGAAGGTGTCAAGAAAAGTACACTGCTGCTGCAGGTCCAGGTGCCCCCCTCCATCATGGCCCCAACATGATGTCCCGGTGGGAGAAGACACTATTTCTAGCAGGGCAGAACACGCAAGAAATGGTGCAGAGGTGAAAATACCCCAAAGGCTAAAGAAATACCTACCCCCAGCCTCAAAGTACAGCATGGCAGGGGAGTGACTGAGATACTAGTGGCACATTAAAGTGGCCTGGCAGGAACTGGGAAAGATAGTAAGTCTCAAGCCAGTTTATAGAGGCCCTGAAAAAACAGCCCACATGTGAATCTGAGGCACCAGCCCATTGCCCATTCCTGCAATCCCAAACCAACCCTTCGTAGCAAAGGAGTAGTGACTGCTAAGTTGTATGTACACCTGGGAAGGGGACAGTACAGGGATAGAGCAGTACTGTGCAATACATGTGTGGTTAGTGCACGTACTGGGTATATGTATGCCAGTGAGCAATGCATTACATGAGAGATTTAGTGCTATGCATGAGACAGCATATGCTGGGTGTATGTGTGCTTGCATGAAGTACAATGCGTGAACTGTTGTGGGGAGTATTTGTTAACCTTGGTAATTATAGAAAAGCTTCAGTGCTGAACACTGTTCGCAGGCTGTGTGTGTGTGTGTGTGTGCTGAATGCATTTGTACATGTAAGGGTAAAATTCATGGAGGTATTAGTAGTGAACAGTAAGTGTGCTGTGAATGTACACTGAGTGCAAACAAGCCTGCAATGCCACATTACATGGAGGACCCTGGGTTCCATTTTGGGAATCCCAGGACTGCCTGGTGGCAGTATGAGGAGAAGAATCGCTCTACCCCAGATTTGTAGTGCAGCATTCCTGTGAGCTGGGTGGGGACACACTAGACGGTAAAAGAAAGTCTCCCTTTAAATTGCAAAAAACTGGTCTTTGATTCAGTGATCGATCACAAGGAAGTGGCATGGATACATCTCAGGAAGGCAGATGGGGCTGATAAGGGAATCAAAGTAGTACCATGGGTCCAGGATTAACAGTTTGCTACACATCTTTGTGGCTGACATCCAGATGTGAACTCTGGTTACTCCCATGAATTGTGTTGTGAGACAATCCGCTTTAGAGTCATGCCTGCTGTGATCGTCTTCATGAAAAGAGAACAGGAGAAGTGTCCACTTCAAAAGAAGCAGAAGCCAAACATAAAACTTCAAAGACTCAAACCCTACATTACACTTTGGTGTCTGGCTGCTTGGCAGATGACAAAATATGGAGTCTCAACCTCCCCTTCTTATACTTTTTTTCCAGACATGCTGTGTGAGAAGCGCAAGCTCTGCAAGACTTCTGCCTGTGACCAGGCCTGCTGGTCTCCCTACTGGGCGAGGGTGCATCACCCAGGTCACCAAAGTCCTGGAGCATGAAGCACCAGCGCCTGCCTGTAAGCCAAGGCCAGTGTGTAGGAGGCTGGCCTGGTTTGTAGTGGTACCAAGGGGTACTTACACTTTGCACCAGGTCCAGTTATCCCTTATTAGTGTAGAAGAGGTGTCTAGCAGCTTAGGCTGATAGAAAAGGATAGCTTAGCAGAGCAGCTTAGGCTGAACTAGGAGACGTGTGAAGCTCCTACTATACCACTGGTGTCTTATGCACAATATCATAAGAAAACACAATACACAGATATACTAAAGATAAAGCTACTTTATTTTTATGACAATATGCCAAAAGTATCTCAGTGAGTACCCTCAGTATGAGGATAGCAAATATACACAAGATATATGTACACAATACCAAAAATATGCAGTAATAGCAATAGAAAGCAATGCAAGCAATGTACAGTCACAATAGATTGCAATGAGAGCACATAGGTATAGGGGCAACACAACCCATATACTTTAGAAGTGGAATGCGAACCACGAATGGACCCCAAACCTATGTGAGCTTGTAGAGGGTCGCTGGGACTGTAAGAAAACAGTGAGGGTTAGAAAAATAGCCCACCCCAAGACCCTGAAAAGTGGGTCCAAAGTGCACCTAAGTTCCCCAGAAAGCACAGAAGTCGTGATAGGGGAATTCTGCAAGGAAGACCAACACCAGCAATGCAACAATGATGGATTTCCGGACGAGAGTACCTGTGGAACAAGGGGACCAAGTCCAAAAGTCACGATCAAGTCGGAAGTGGGCAGATGCCCAGGAAATGCCAGCTGTGGGTGCAAAGAAGCTGCCACCGGATGGTAGAAGCTGTGGATTCTGCAAGAACGAAGAGGACTAGGAACTTCCCCTTTGGAGGATGGATGTCCCACGTCGTGAAGAAGCTTGCAGAGGTGTTTCCGTGCAGAAAGACCGCAAACAAGCCTTGCTAGCTGCAAGGGTCGCGGTTAGGGTTTTTGGATGCTGCTGTGACCCAGGAGGGACCAGGATGTCGCCAATTGTGTGAGGAGACAAAGGGGGCGCCCAGCAAGACAAGGAGCCCACTCAGAAGCAAGCAGCACCCACAGAAGTGCCGGAACAGGCACTACGAAGAAGAGTGAACCGGAGCTCACCCGAAGTCACAAAAGAAGGTCCCACGACGCCAGAGGACAACTCAGGAGCTCGTGCACTGCAGGTTAGAGTGTCGGGGACCCAGGCTTGGCTGTGCACAAAGGAAATCCTGGAAGAGTGCACAGGAGCCGGAGCAGCTGCAAATCACGCGGTACCCAGCAATGCAGTCTAGCGTGGGGAGGCAAGGACTTACCTCCACCAAACTTGGACTGAAGAGTCACTGGACTGTGGGAGTCACTTGGACAGAGTTGCTGAGTTCCAGGGACCACGCTCGTTGTGCTGAGAGGGGACCCAGAGGACCGGTGATGCAGTCTTTTGGTGCTTGCGGTTGCAGGGGGAAGATTCCGTCGACCCACGGGAGATTTCTTCAGAGTTTCTAGTGCAGAGAGGAGGCAGACTACCCCCACAGCATGCACCACCAGGAAAACAGTCAAGGAGGCGGCCGGATCAGCGTTACAAGGTCGCAGTAGTCGTCTTTGCTACTTTGTTGCAGTTTTGCAGGCGTCCAGAGCAGTCAGCGGTCGATTCCTTGGCAGAAGGTGAAGAGAGAGATGCAGAGGAACTCTGATGAGCTCTTGCATTCGTTATCTAAAGAATTCCCCAAAGCAGAGACCCTAAATAGCCAGAAAAGGAGGTTTGGCTACTTAGGAAGGAGGATAGGCTAGCAACACAGGTAAGAGCTTATCAGGAGTCTCTGACGTCACCTGCTGGCACTGGCCACTCAGAGCAGTCCAGTGTGCCAGCAGCACCTCTGTTTCCAAGATGGCAGAGGTCTGGAGCACACTGGAGGAGCTCTGGGCACCTCCCAGGGGAGGTGCAGGTCAGGGGAGTGGTCACTCCCCTTTCCTTTGTCCAGTTTTGCGCCAGAGCAGGGCTGGGGGATCCCTGAACCGGTGTAGACTGGCTTATGCAGAGATGGGCACAATCTGTGCCCATCAAAGCATTTCCAGAGGCTGGGGGAGGCTACTCCTCCCCAGCCTTGACACCTTTTTCCAAAGGGAGAGGGTGTAACACCCTCTCTCTGAGGAAGTCCTTTGTTCTGCCTTCCTGGGCCAAGCCTGGCTGGACCCCAGGAGGGCAGAAACCTGACTGAGGGGTTGGCAGCAGCAGCAGCTGCAGTGAAACCCCGGGATAGGTAGTTTGGCAGTACCCGGGTCTGTGCTAGAGACTCGGGGGATCATGTTACATGGCCATGTTCGGAGTTACCATTGTGACGCTATACATATGTCGTGGCATATGTATAGTGCACGCGTGTAATGGTGTCCCCGCACTCACAAAGTCCGGGGAATTTGCCCCTGAACAATGTGGGGGCACCTTGGCTAGTGCCAGAGTGCCCACACACTAAGTAACTTAGCACCCAACCTTTACCAGGTAAAGGTTAGACATATAGGTGACTTATAAGTTACTTAAGTGCAGTGGTAAATGGCTGTGAAATAACGTGGACGTTATTTCACTCCGGCTGCAATGGCAGGCCTGTGTAAGAATTGTCAGAGCTCCCTATGGGTGGCAAAAGAAATGCTGCAGCCCATAGGGATCTCCTGGAACCCCAATACCCTGGGTACCTCAGTACCATATACTAGGGAATTATAAGGGTGTTCCAGTATGCCAATGTAAATTGGTAAAATTGGTCACTAGCCTGTTAGTGACAATTCGGAAAGAAATGAGAGAGCATAACCACTGAGGTTCTGGTTAGCAGAGCCTCAGTGAGACAGTTAGGCATCACACAGGGAACACATACAGGGCACACTTATGAGCACTGGGGCCCTGGCTGGCAGGGTCCCAGTGACACATACAACTAAAACAACATATATACAGTGAAATATGGGGGTAACATGCCAGGCAAGATGGTACTTTCCTACACAGTGTGCCCTGTGAAGAAGAGGAGAGTGTTGGAGGGAGAGACGCCCTAAAAGATGATTCCCTGGGAGAGGTGTGAAGCTATGAATCAATAGTGTTGTTGCCCATGTGCTGTGTCAGCTCTGTGACCCCCTGCATTCAAGGAGAGGGCCACTGGAGGCCAAGCAGAGTGTAAAGTGTTGTGCGAGCCTGGGCAAACTCATACGCCGCATGGTGCAGTGACCCTGTAAGCAGGAGGCGGTCACCGGTAAAGCTGGGACCTATGACAGTCACCATATGGGCATTTGTATCAAAATAGTTAACACCTTTGTGTTTCCAAGTAAAGGGGCAAACCCATGTATCATGGTGCTGCCGGTACCAAAGTGCTGAAAGATTCAACCTTTACATGTGTACAGTTAGAAATAAAGTACTTTTAATAATATAAAAACATGTATTTGACTGGACATTGATTTATTGTTTGTAATGTGTGCCTTTTGAGATAGGAGTCATGCTCACTAAAAGGTATCTACAAATCTCACCACCCCTCCACCAACCACAGCTACCACCGAGTCAACTGCAGAGGGGGTGCTTGGTCCAGTTGCTTGTGATCCACAGGTCATGCCGCAGGGCATCAGGGTTAGAAGGTCTCAACCACAACTATTGGGCCCAGTCAGCCATGCAGGCACCATTGCCCTTTAAAAGGGGTTCTGACAAATATTAGCTATACTTTTGTTGGGGGCGTGGCCACGCAAGATGGCTGGCAGGACACGCGCCTAAGAGGCTACTGGTCAGCCTCTGCACTATCCTGCAGAATCTTGCCATATCAGGCACTTCTGGTACCTGGTAGGCCAGCACGCTACACCTCAAAATGCCCCTGAGCCTTGAGATCCCAGGTTGGGAGACAAGTAGGTGCCCCTGGCCTGGAAACCATTGAGGCCCTTGGGGAGTCTGGGGATCTGGGTGGCTGCGCAGTAGGCCTCCGGGATGGTG
This sequence comes from Pleurodeles waltl, assembly GCF_031143425.1. NCBI lineage: Eukaryota > Metazoa > Chordata > Amphibia > Caudata > Salamandridae > Pleurodeles > Pleurodeles waltl. The sequence goes on along the minus strand of NC_090446.1, from coordinate 531,067,408 downwards.
GTGCGGCCTGTGGGGCTGCTGAGACTACTGTGGCCCAAGAAGACACCTGCTTTGGCTTCTCCGTGGCCCCACTTCAGGGAATGATAATGGGCTTCTGCGCTCACAGATGGCTGCCTTGAGTGGACAGCCAACATTACACTGACAAGGCACGACCCTGAGTGCAGAGGTCTTGGGGGCTGGAGCTAGCAGGGCTGGGCAGCGCAGGACTGCCATCGTAGTTAGTGCCTGGAGAGGCTGGCCTACAATAGCAGGTCCGACTGGGTATACTGGGGTATACTGGGGAACCTCAAGATGGGATTGCGCCTATCAGGCAGCCCTGCGAACAACAGTGAGGACCACAGGAAGAAGGGGGCAACAGCCAATGCCAGATTGTCATCCATTTGGAGTCTCCGGAGTTGAATGGGCCCTCTTGCACCCCCACGTGGCTTCTGGAGACAGGAGCACTTAAAACGTGAGGAAATAGGTGTGCTCTTCTCTATTTGTTCATCAATGCTGAGACAGTGATGCACTAATATCCTGCTGAAGCACAAGATGGTGGTCTATCTCCCCTACTGGCTCCGAGCGCTATGACATATCAAATACAGTACTAAATTATGTAGGGGTATAAGAGGGGCCTCTTCCTGGTTAGTGATAGGTGATGGTTGGGGTACGAGGGTTTAGGCTGTGGGTCCTGACAACAGACATTATTTGATTTGCAGGCGTGTTGCCTTGTTGTTTCATTGCTTATACATGGTGGTGGGGGGCACTGGAGATTGTTTTACGCTCCCCCTGTTGGGGAGAGCTGGGTTTCTTCTAGAGTGCAGATGGGTGGGCAGTTCACTTTCCTTTCTCACAAGGAGTCACTAGCATGGATGTGCATGAAGGTGGTTAACACTGTAGGTGGAGGGAACACAGCATTATATGGCTGAGCATATAAATATTGTTATGTGGAATGTCAAGGGGCTAAAAAGCTACTCCATGCACAATAAAGTTAATTCCTTTATCAGGAGGAATAAGGTGCAGATAGCCCATTTACAGGAGATGCACTTAGTGGGTGGGGAACCCAGGAAACTATAGAAAAAGTGGAGGAAACAGCTGTTCTCTGCATCCTACTCCTGGTATGCTGGTGGGGGAGGGGATATGTGAGTTGCACTGGGGATCCTCTTTAGGCATACCTACATAGAAGCAGATGTAGAGGGGCATTAATCGCCTTGTCCAAGGCATGTTACATGGTAAAGATATTACACTATTGAACATGTGCATCCCATACAGATGACAGATTTTACTACAATAAAATCCAGGATCTGCTGCAGGGTAGCATAGGATCTCCTATATTTAGGATCTCCATTCAACTGTGTATTGAATGGAGACCGGGATCGCTGCCTTCCTAAACAAGGCACTAAACCTCGATGATGTGTTTCCCTAATGCAGTCAAGAATAATTTGGGCCTTCTGGCTGGCAAGAATTGCAACTGGAGGGTCATGAATATTCTAGTTATTCATGAACGGGCAATACCTACAGTCAACTTTTTTCAGGGGATGTGGGGGGGAAATACTGACAGATTGCAGCAGTGACGCATCTACGGCAGTTCCTTTCCGATAATGCCTCTGTGCTGCTTGCACCGACATGGACAAATGAGCCCCAGATCTCCTGATGGATGTGATGTTCTGGGATACATTAGACCCCTCTCTGACTGACTGTTTAGAGAGGAACTGAGGTACCATGGACACCAGGGCCCATTGAGTGGAAGGCAAGGACAGCAGTTGTGAGGGGGAAGTACATAGAGACCACTTGTGGAGTGTGTAGACAATTGGAGGCAGATTTAGGAACACAGGAGAGACCTCTGCCTGTCCTGCAAAAAACAGAGGTGTGTTCGGCTGGGACACATACAGATCTGCTAAGGGACTGCTCTGGGATACACTTAATAGGGCCAATTTTACAAATTGTCAATGGTTATACAGGGAGGGAACTAAATCCAGCTAGCTTCTGCAATGGATTCTCCAGCGAGAAATGGAAGTTCCTCCCATATGCACCTCCAGGATGCAGCTTGTGTACTTGTCACTAGTTGGCATAATACATTACATTGTCTACCTTAGTAGATAATTTCAAGGCATCAGATTGGTCTGGTTACCCCCAGAGTGGACAATAGGCTAAATTTTGGATAGAGTGGCGCTGCCCCGGTTGGGATCAAATATTGCATTCAAGCTGGAAGATGAATTCACACTGGAGAACTGGGTGAAGCTAGAAAGGTTCTCATTAGGTTCAAGGCTCTGGGAATGGATGGATTTCCTGTAGAATTTTATCAAACTTACTCTACTGTGCTTAAGGAGAAATTGTGAGTAGTCCTAATAGAGGCGAGAACAAGGGGTATCCTGCCAAGGACCATACGTGATGGGATTGATCTTATACTGAAACCTGGTGTTGACTCAGCAGACCCTTCCTCATTTAGGCCACTCACTAGGATCAATTTGGATGTTAAAATATTATGCAAAATCTTGGCAACTAGGCTGCGGGCTCTAATACGCGAGCTGGTCCATGAAGATCAATGCAGCTTTATGCCAGCACGCAGTACAACCTTTAACTTGCAGACTAACTCAAGTACTGCATGAAACCTCAGGGGCTGACAGTTATATGGCACTAGTTTCCTTGGACGTAAAAAAGGCAGTTGATATGGTGGAGTGGAGTGTTGATGGCAGTATTAAGAGACATGGGTTTTGGATCCTGTTCGAAATGGCCTTTCTGGTTGGCTAGGGTATGCACCTAAGCCAGGCAGAACCCACCCAATATCATAAATGCTCATTTCAGGAACATTATAAAAAAATGTGGCAAGTAATAAACACAGATTAGCCTGTCATGCCCATAAAATACATAGCAAACATATACGGAACATCAAAAGAACCAGGAAAACATACTCCATCATGTCCATGCCAGGAACATTATAAATCTTATGTTCTTTGGAAAAAGACAAAAAAAAAAAAAAAAAGGACCAGTCTTTTCGAAGGTGAAAGAGGCACCTCTAGTGCCCTGCAGAGAACAGAGGGGGACACCCGGCGCTCCACTGCGCAAAACGTGGGCCTCACAATAATCTTGGGGGGGGGAGGGAGGAACAGAGGCAGCACGCACACCCTCCTGCTTTTATAATGGGCCCCTCCTGGGGCCCGCAATCTCTGAGGGGCCCCCAGGCTGTAACTGGTCCTCCAGAGGGGGCCACAGCCAGCAACAATTATTGGGGCCCCAAATAGGGACCGCACCAGACTCTCGCGGCTGCGGGGGGGGGGGATCAAAATGACAAAGAAGGACCACATGGTGCTGGGAGCCTCCAGCTAGGCTTCCACTCCGCACGCATCCTTCCAAAACAACTTGGGGCTCCGCTGGGGCAGGGGGAGCCTCCGATGAGACTTCCTTCACCCCTGTCTGTCCACAACAATGAGGGGCCTGGTGGGGCGGGGAACCTCCGATGAGGCTTCCTTCTCTGCCGGTCTCCTTCTCTCACAGAACACAGCCCACCTGGCCGCAGCAGAAGGCAGGCACCTGTGCCCCGGGGGCGCTCCTTGGAGCGTGCTTCATCCCAGGGGCACGATCGGAGCACACTTGCTCAGTAGTGCCCCAGGGCTCCCAGTGGCAGGGCTACTCTGGCATGCTCGCAAAGTAGAGCCACGGCAGTGAATCCCTTGGCAACAACACGCTCATGAGTGCTGGGGCCAATTCAAGGAGCCGGGCCACTGCAGTGATTTTTTATGGCTGCACAGGTCCCAGAGCGCTCTCAAAGCACAAAAGGCATCACAACAAAGCACCCTCCAGGCACTCGATGAGGAAATGAAGCACTCATTGGCTTTCAGCAGTTGCAGGAGTCAGGGGCCACGGCACCCTGCCCCTGGGGGACAAAATTCAAAGGAAGCACAGGGCAGCAGGGCCCGGCAGCAGGTCGGCACAAGTTGAATGCAGGTAGTTGGCAGTTCCTCCACATGACCAAGCAGGTCACAGGTCAGTACAGCAGCAGCAGCAGTCCATGTCGATCCTGGTGAGTCCCTCCAGCAGCATTCTGTGTCCAGTTACAAAATGTCACCCAATTGTGAAGGAAAACTCCCATGTACTTATACTCAGTTTTACAGTGTGTTAAAGAAGGGGAGAGGAGGTGCCAACCAGTTACAACTGGTTCTGGGACTGCCCCCTCTCTCCTCCAGCACGGGCTCCAAACATCAGTTGAGGGTAAACAACCCTTTTGTTTGAGGCCAGGGCACAGCCTTTACAAATGCACGTGTGCCCTGCCTCTCCCTTCTCTCAGCCAATGAAGGCTATTCAGTATGCAGGTGCACCTCTGCGACACCTCCACCCTTCCCTGTGTACAGGCTGTCTGCAAAGTATGCACAAATACCAAATGTCTTTCTGCCCAGATGTGGAAAGGAGTCTTACTGCAAAACACCCAACTCATAAGCACAGAGCAATGCTCACTGTCTAGAAGTGGCATTTCTGTAATAGTAATAAAAAATCCACTTACAACAGTAAGCAGCATTTCTCACTACCATTACAACCATACCAAACATGCCTATGCTACACCTCATAAATCAGACAATACCCCCTAAATGTAAGGCAGGGCATTTACAATACAAGCCCATGAGAAGGCAGTACTCCCAGCAGTGAGAAACCAAACAGGCTGTTTGTCACTACCAGGACAGGCCATGCTACTAGGCACATATCCTGCCTTCTACATACATAGCACCCTGCCAATAGGGCTAGCTAGGGCCTACCTTAGGGGTTAATTGCATGTAGTAAAAGGGGAGTTCTGGGCCTGGCAAGTAAATTTAGATGCCAGGTCCCTGTGGCAGAAAACTGCACACGCAGGCCTTTAGCTAACAGGCCTGAGACAGGTTTGAAAGGCTACTTCAGTGGGTGACGCAAGCAGCACTGCAGTAAATTAAATATGCCAATTAGGTATAAGGCAATCATACCAACTTTAGAAGGGAGAGCACCTGCACTTTAGCACTGATCAGCAGTGATAAAGTGCTCAGAGTCCTAGAGCCAACAGTGAGAGGTCAGAAAAAAATAGAAGGAAGGAGGCAAAAAGTCAGGGGATGAACCTGCCAAAAGTGCCAGGTCCAACAGATCCATATTTTGTGCTTGGGTACATCTCTTGTACACAGACCCATCTATCCTCGTTAAGGTGGTTGGGGAGCCAGGTCTATCACACTGTGTTGATGGAATGTAGGCTTCCCCTCGTCTATGAGGGAGTCTCTACTTGCGTCTCTCCCCAAACTGGGCAGAGATCCACAGGACCTGCCTTCCTACTGCCCCCTCTCAATGCTGGGATCGGATTATAAAATTATAGGCAAAATTATCGCCTCTAGGTTGCTAGGCCAACTGCCCCGACTGATAAAATTGACCAGAAGGTTTTTGTTCCAGGCAGGTCCACAATGCTCAAAATCTGCAGGCTGCATAAAATTATGGAGCGGGAGCCATCCCAGTGGCCCTATGCTGCATGCCTGGTCATAGATCTTGAAAAAGCATTTGATACACTGGACTGCAACTATATGTTCTCAATTCACAGCCACATCATCACGGGCCACCTGCATAACCTTATCGGCCTTTTGCATGTGGACCTCATTGCCTGAGTGAGGGTGGGTCAGTGTATTTCTCCCTCTTTCTGGGTGAAGAGGGGCAGGCGTCAGGGGGTGTCCCCTATCACCCCTGATTTTTGCCCTAGCCATGGAGCCACTGGCTCAGAAGCTGCGTCTACAGGGCAGAGACTGAGGGATCCCCCTAGAAGGAACCCTGCATGCCACCTCCTTGTATCCGGATGATGTGCTGATTTAGATCTGCTATAACTGAGATCCTATCTAAATTCAGAGCAGCATCAGGACTGCAGGTCAACTGGTCTAAATCCTGCCTGTATCCCCTCCACCCGCAATATATTCCACAGGGGTTACAGGTGGATTTGTGAGAAATTTGATGGGAGACAAATACCTTCTGTTATTGAGTTATACACATTTATAATGCCACTCAAGACTTGCGAGATGGTAATCTTATGAGGGCCATCACCTCTATACGCTCTCGGGTGACTTTCTGGAGCACGCTCCCCCTTACTGTTCAAGGTAAAAATGCACTATCAAAAATGGTTATGCTCCCACGCTTATTGTACTACTTTCATAACCTCCCATTACTTGCCCCTAGGAGAGTCTTCTGCATGTTTCATACTGCACTGGGTACCTTTCTTTGGAACAAAAGTACACATTGGGTGGCGCTGTGCAAGCTGCAACTCCAAACTGAGAAAGGGTGACTGGGAGCTCCAAATTCTCATTTTTACATGAAACCATTTAATACTGGATGTGAAAATTCCATCGATGATCATCATTTCACATCTTGTCTCGGGCATGTTGTATGTCACCGACTAGAAATTTGTATTAGGAAGACCTTCTGTTTACTTTACTCTATCATTCTTTTGGGTCACGCAAAGTCAGAAACTTTGTTCAAGTCATTTTCACAAAAGTCACGGGTGTAAGGTTATTGGATGCTAAGTGGGATGAGCCCCATTTTATTTAATTTAGATAACTTTTATATTTTGCAGCCCTGATGAAGTCTTTGAGAACAAAACTTTCTCATAGGAAGAAACGTGTTGGCTGTTGGTGGATTGTAGATATTGGTTTCGAATGAACCTTTTAATTTCAAGATTAAACAGAACGTTTCTTTAACATCCCAGCCAGAGTCATAACTGATGGTGTATCAAGTCTTGACACATATGGAGGACTGAATTCTATTCATGAGTGCCCTGACACCAGTATGTCGATGTTTGGTTTCTTGTGAAATCATTGGAGGAAGGAGGAAGATCCTCCTGCCAGGAGCACCTTGTACTCTTTAGGATTCATTATGTTTATTTGGTGATAGACTGTGAGCGCTGTTTCCTATATTTTTCTTCCCCTTGTTAAAATTGTGTTCTCATTTCTTTGTATAGGAAAGCTGCTTCAAACACCTTCATTATATAGTATAAACTGGTTATCTCCGTTCATATGAATATGGACCGGGACAAATTGGCAGCAGATATTTTTGGTAATCTGGAACGCACAGGGCATGTTATGAAACCTCATGCATCTGGCGCTCCTACAGCGACATTAGGCTTACAGGAAAAGTTTTTTAGACTGGAAAAACTGAAGAAACAGGAGGTCTCTAAATGGTGGGATGGTGCCACGTTAAAACAATATGTGAAACTGAACAGGATCCCTAGGGGACTTAGATCCCATATTTTCCCTACATTTGATGATCTAGATCATGATCTATTAGATAGTTGGGAACAAGAATTAATTTCAAGCTCGTTGAGACTTATGAATATTTGGATAGAAAATTCAGAGAGAAAGGTCAGTAGATTACAAACGGAGATATCGGCTTTAGAAACAGAAATTAAGAACATGAATCTGGAAGAATCAACTGCTAAAAACTATAAGATCTTAAATGAGATTATTGATCAGCATCAGAATGACATCACTCAAAGAAAAACGCGTAAGCTTAGACGAGATGAATTGGATTACAAAAATGGTAGGATATTTACATTCTCTCGTAAATACGATCACCTGGTCAAAAGGTTGGAGCATACACAGACTCAGGAGGTGGGCTCTACATCATCCCTAAATAGCGCTTCAACCAGTAACAGTGAAATGAGTGGGATATCTAACGTATTCAGACAGGATGTCACAGTACAACAAAATACTCCATTTTTTTTTAGCGGAGGTCCAAAGAATAGGACAAGGGCAATGGGAAACAAACCGACGCAAGATAGACCCTGGAAAACAAGGAGGGGCAGGAGAGGAGGAACTCACAGAGGGAAGAAAAGGAATGAAGACCAGATCATGGAACAAGGAGAAATAATTAATAAAAATAACAGTTTGATTAACATCATCAACCTTTCCAGTATGCAACTTACGACACATGACTCTACACTACTTGGTAGATGTCTTGGTTTTTGTCCAGGTGATTTTGGTGATTTCCAAAAAACAAAAATTGATTTTTTCAAATTTTTCAGACGTTTAAAACTCAGAAAACTTTTTTCTCAACATATTGACAGGGAAATGAATGTCCTTTCTGATATCAATAGGGATCACCATTCTCTGTCCATTAACAATATGACAGCTACTTTATTGTATATCACAGACTGTGAACAGGATCCCACCACTATTTTTCAGATTCTAGCAGATCTGGATGTTCCGTCAGATACACAGCACAGTGGCTTAAAGTCTAAATCAAGGTGGACACCTACACTGTCTAGTGGTAACTGCCTTGATACATTCTTTAAACTAGTCTGGCAGGATCTTAATGCTATAGAATCGAAGAAAAATACTCAGCAGTACTTTAGCTGTCACAACCTGAACCATGAGGAACGCAATAATTTAAGGCAGCTACGGACACAAACAGATATCACGATTAGGGAGGCTGACAAAGGCGGCAATATCGCGATTATGAACACCTTAGATTATGACCAAGAAATTCATAGACAACTTGACGATGCTACTTGTTATGAAAAAATTGATGGTGACCCCATCCCTGCACTAGCAAACAGGATTAACAAATTCTTGCAGGAATGCCTGAACCTATCATTAATAAGAGAGGATGAATACATGTACTTAACAGTCTTTAAGCCTAGGAATCCTTGTATTTACATATTACCAAAAATACATAAGAATCCCATTTCTCCACCGGGTAGACCCATTGTCTCTGGTATAGGTGGCCCTACAGAGAGGCTTTCAGAATATGTGGACATTTTTTTACAACCATTTGTGGTGAATTTACCCTCTTATATTAAGGATACCAAGCATATACTAAGTATCCTGGCAGATATGACTTGGGAATCAGGGATATTGGTGACATTGGATGTTACCTCCCTCAATACGTGCATTAGTCATGATTTGGGACTGTTAGCTTTACGCCATTTTCTTCACAAAAGACCCGCAAATTTGTATGATCACACTGTTATGTTATTAAAAATTGGGGAACTGATCTTGAATAACAATGTTTTTTTTATTTAAGAAGGAATGGTATCACCAGAAACAGGGTGTGGCTATGGGGTCAAGATTCTCACCAGCTTATGCTAACCTTTATGTTTTTTTTTTTGTTTTGTTTTTTTAAAACAGTGTCATCTGGAGCAAGGAGGGAAATGCATGGAATAATGATATACTCTTTTGGGGCAGATACATAGAGGACTGCCTAATGATCTGGACGGGAGGTACACAGAAACTCAAGGATTTTTATAGCTTATCTGAACACCAATGCTCTTAATATTCGATTTACTTCTGAATATAGTACGACCAGCATTGCATTTCTAGATGTTGAGCTTTTCATACATGAGAATAAAGTTGAGTCGTCTCTATAGAAAGGGCACGGCATGTTACTCCATTCTACACGCGCAGAGTGCACACCCGAAACATCAAATAAACTCTGTACCATATGGTGAAATGGTACTAGCAAGGAGGAATTGTAGCCTAGATGAGGATTTTGTACGCTGTATAGAAGATATGCGAATTAGATTTAAATCCAGGGGTTATTCTCCCCATATCATTGATAAGGCACGTGATAGAGCTATGCGCCTGAAGAGGATTGACACACTCACCCTAAAATCTAGATCAGGTAACAACAACATCCGCTGTACAGTGAGTTATACGAAAACATCTGCACTACTGTGCAAATGCATGAATAGACATTGGCATATACTAGTAGCTGATCCTGTTCTTCAGGGAGTGATCTCCGATACTCCGGCTTTCTCATATTGTAGGGGCAGAACCCTAAAAAAACATGTTATGCCCTAGTTACCGTGTTGGATAGCAACAGGACAACTGGCTCATGAGTCGCAATAAAGGTTTCTATAAGTGTGGACGTTGTGGCATGTGCACATTGGCCAATTCAGGCATTTCCACATTTAAGAGCTTCACTGGGGACCAATTTGTTATCAGATATAACATTACTTGTGATAGCAGTTTTGTTATTTATATGATCACTTGTAAATGCGGTCGCTACTATGTAGGGAGTACCATTAGGCCATTGAAGGTTAGAGTGAGTGAACATTTTAGGGCATTAAGACAGGATGATGATCGATTTCCCATGGTCAGTCACATGAGACACTGTTCCAAACAAAGACACACAAAATGATTCAAATTTTTTGGTTTTGACCATATAACCAGGGATCCCAGAGGAGGTAATAGGGAGCTGGCCCTTAGGAGACGCGAGTGCTATTGGATTCTTAAACTTAGACCGGTGGAATGGGGTCTCAATACAAACTTTGAAATTGAATATTACCTGGGAGTTTAATGGAATTTCTAGTTCATTCAGGTATACGGCTCCACCATAGTATCATGGATGGACCAACAATGTTGATCAATGTTTTCTGATTCAATGATCATGTCAGAGTGGATAGGCAGAGATAATGAATGCATTGACTTCTATGTATTACTATGACTTTTGGGAACTACCTATTAATTACGAATTTAATTAATGAGATTACGTATTCGTCTGTTGTTTACGGACCTTTGATATGTTTGGGTGACTCCACTGATGACTGTCATACACAGATGTAAAACTTATTCTATTGTGATGTATATGATATGGTCATGGCACTATTGTGAAGGGTCCTAATTGCGATCATTTTGAATGTAACGATATCCTTTATTTAATATAATATTTAAGGTTCCTTATAGACTTCACTTATCTGTACCTTTTTTATTTTGTCCCTTAATTTTCAGTCTTATGGGATGCAAAGTTGACCTTTGCCTTCACTGTAACCCATTCTCGGGTGTTGGTGGAATTTGTCGGATGAATTACATTTTCCAGTTATGTTAGCATTTAGCTGTCAAAAATTCTCGGGTGCTGGTGGAATTTGTTGGTTGAATTACATTGTTTAGTTGCAGTTAGCATTTAGCAGTTACAATACATCGGCTTTACATTCAAGATGGCGTCCACGTTGAGGACACCAGTCTGTTTTCACTGCAGTCGAGAGGCGACCAGTTTTAACGAGGTCTCCTCGATTGACAACCTTTTATATTCAAGATGGCGCCCAAGTTTAAGGACACCAGTCTGTTTTCTATTTTAGTCACAAGATAACGAGGAGACCGGCTTTAAATGGAGGTCTCCTCGACTGACGATTTTCTCTGTACATCCTCACGCGGACAGGCACTGCGTAAAGAACGGGAATGTGTTTCTCCACTCTGTAGTCGGAGGTAAGCAAGGGGTCATTTATCAATTTTCTTTGAGCAATACTTAATGTGCAACTTATAGTTTAGAGTGGATAATTTTTTTCATGTAGTAACTGCTTATATTTCAGTAAACCGGATATGTGCTATACAGAATAGGATGGCTCTGAATTTGGACATTAAGGTATGTAATGCTTGGGTAGTAAACAATATCTGGGATTCCACTAGTACATTTAGCTCCAAGTAGGGCTTATTTGAGTCTCCTCTCTTCCATTTTAGATATGTAGATACATTTCTTGTGAGATGGGGACTCAAGTAAATATTCGTTTAAGTCTCTGCTATTATGTATGAAGGTATGAATGTTTTCTGGGGAATTCTTTTTTACCCCCTTTTTTCTAACCGTGCACTGGGGGGAGCTAATAACCTTATGGCTCCTATTAATGGTCATCTTATCTCTTATTTAAAATCTTGTGTCTTGGGCTATTTGGAACATGTTTCTTGTGCTTTGGCTACTTGGGACACGCTTTTCTGTCCTTGGATTGATATCGTATATGAGGACTTTTCACGTGGGTGCCATAACCATCCAATTATCATTTTTACATGAAACCATTTAATACTGGATGTGAAAATTCCATCGATGAACATCGTTTCACATTATGTCTCGCGCATGTCGTATGTCACCGACTAGAAAGTTGTATTAGGAAGACCTTCTGTTTACTTTATTCTATCATTCTTTTGGGTCACGCAAAGTCACATACTTTGTTCAAGTCATTTTCACAAAAGTCACGGGTGTAAGGTTATTGGATGCTAAGTGGGATGAGACCCATTTTATTTAATTTAGATAACTTATATTTTGCAGCCCTGATGAAGTCTTTGAGAACAAAACTTTCTCATAGGACGAAACACGTGTTGGCGGATTGTAGATATTGGTTTCGAATGAACTTTTCATTTCGAGATTAAACAGAACGTTTCTTTAGCATCCCGGCCAGAGTCATAACTGATGGTGTATCAAGTCTTGACACATTATGGAGGACTGAATTCTATTCATGAGTGCCCTGACACCAGTATGTCGATGTTTGGTTTCTTGTGAAATCATTGGAGGAAGGAGGAAGATCCTCCTGCCAGGAGCACCTTGTACTCTTTAGGATTCATTATGTTTATTTGGTGATAGACTGTGAGCGCTGTTTCCTATATCTTTCTTCCCCTTGTTAAAATTGGTAGGGGAGCCATCGCTATGAGTTGGAAGTCAGCCTCGCTACAGACTAGTGCCCATTAGTTCGCAGCAGTTCTGAAGTAGGGTAGAGCTAAGATGGTGGCACTCAGGCAGGAAGAAGCAAGAGGATTGCGAAAGTTCCCAGTGGGGAGTGGCTGGGACATGTACATGCAAGAGCTGCAATCCTATTGAGAACCCATACAGCTCCGACAGGTCCATAACAACTACTTGGCTGGCTAGCACCTGGCACGCTATGACTAACGCTTTGGTCCTCTCTGCCACCTCACCCCCCCTCCCCGCATGCGATTTGTGTTTTCACTCTACACTGCAAGGCTTACACAGGATGACTCAAGTATGTCACCCAGTCCACGCAACTGAAATCTGATCTATTGCCATGAGTGTATTCTGCCTATTGTATTTGGACATCAATGTTGCAGACCGATGTTGCACATCACTTGTTTAAACAGCGATGAGGTGCTTTTCAGATTTTCCTTTTTATAATGCTGAGTAAGATGCTTTCCCCCTTGTTCACCAGTTGAGTTTAGTTCATACTGTTGCTTTTATTGAACCGGCGACTCCGCTCTTACCCATCATGCATACGGGTATGGACGTTCCTCAAGCAGAGTGTTGAAGATTTGTATGTGGCGAGTATCGTAGAATGAACGGTCTGTATACCTATGTTTGAAAATTAATAAAATTGATTTTAAAACAAAAAAAATTGGGTAGGGAGCTTTCTGAGGCACGGAGGTTGGTGAGAGGGGAGTCAGGCAGGGGTGCCCAGTCACTACTCCTCTGCAAAATGATAGAATTTCTTGCTCTGCTATTTAACATGGAACAGGAAGCTTGAGGAATTTGGGTTGGTGGCTCCAACCACATGGTGTCCCCATTTGCTGATGATGCATTGGTCTATGTCAGATATCCTGGACAGTCAGTTCCACTCCTGATGTGATTACTATCAGCTTTGGCATAGTATCTGGTTGAATAGTCAATGTTCGGAAATCACTCATTTCCCTTGGGTGGGTTGATCGGGAAGCAGATCAGCTTCTAGATGCGTGTTTTCACTGGGAAATGCAGGGTTTCAGGTATCTGGGTCACACACAATGAGGCAACACAGGCATTCGACTGGGGATAGGGTGGTGAGAGGTCTTGAGAACTCAACTGTATTTTGGAACAGACTCAACTCTCGGTGATGGGTAGGCCAGCTATTGCGAAAATTGTCTCTTCCACCCTGCCTTTCTCACCTTAAGAATTCGATGTTCCCACTTGCCCCTGGACATTTCTAAAGGGTGGACAGCCTGGTGGTCTCCCTGATCTGGGTGGGCCAATGCTGTAGGGTGGCACGGTCCAAGCTCAGAAATGATACGGAAGACAGAGGGCTAACCGTCCCAGACATGCAGTTGTATTATTTTGAGAGAAAAAAAAAAAAAGAGAGAGAAAAAAAAAAAAAGAGAGAGAAAAAAAAAAAAAGAGAGAGAAAAAACAAAAAAGAGAGAGAAAAAACAAAAAAGAGAGAGAAAAAACAAAAAGAGAGAGAAAAAACAAAAAGAGAGAGAAAAAACAAAAAGAGAGAGAAAAAACAAAAAGAGAGAGAAAAAACAAAGAGAGAGAAAAAACAAAGAGAGAGAAAAAAAAAAGAGAGAAAAGAGAGAAAAGAGAAAAGAGAGAAAAGAGAGAAAAGAGAAAA